>NC_069505.1:495142017-495309517 GCF_027579735.1 Bombina bombina | reverse complement strand
GATTATGCTACAAATTTGTCTCATTACAAAGCAAGGGGACAATATTATTTTTACAAATTTGTTGAAAAGTTTTGCCCCAAACTTGTCGCACTGATAGATATAGAGATAAAAAAGAAATAAATACACAACATAATATAGCTAACTTCCTTTTTATTTTTTGGTAAAAATCTATGTGCACCATGTTTTAAGCTATGTAATACAAGTCACACTCTCCACTTTGCACCAATTTTGACGCAACACTTTTCACACCAATTATGACGCAAACTCCTAAACAACCCACACACTAGTGAATTTTTCAACCACTTTTGATTGGAATATGCATAATCACATGATTTGTGACATCAGCCAATCTGATTCAAATACACATTTTAAACTATCACTAACGAATCAAATTGCTCGATACCTGTGTCATTGATCACTCATCAGAACTTGTAAGTGCCATTTGTTACATTGTGTATTTTATACTTTGAAAGTATGTATAAGTGAATTTAGAATTAAAGATAAACATTGATGCTGGCATTAGGACACACAGTGTAATATTTTAGACAAGGATTTTAAAAATCGAATTGATGTTTGATTCAATATAATCTTAAGATGATAGCTCAAACGGATAGCCCACCTAACATTAAACTGTCATGATTCAGATACAGCAGAAATTAAAATCATCTCTTTACTGTCATGCTATTTTCAGTGTATTTCTTCTTTCTCTTTCTTTTTCAGTTAGAAATGTCATCTTATATGCCAGCCTATTTTATAACACCTTTTGAAGGGGTGGTTTTTAAAAATAGATTGCAATCAGGAGGGGTTACACAGGTACAGAGAGAAAACTGTCCGGCTCTTAAAATATCCATTGATTGCAAATAAATACATATGATACACTGATTACATGTTATATTTGCAATTATTCCTGTTCAGAATAATAATAATTTTACACTATTATTACTTTATTTATGAAGCGCCAATATATTCTGCAGCACTGTCCATGGATACAATTCATTTAGATAAAAGAATGATAAAAAAACTTGTAGGAGACAGGACAAAATTTACAAACACATACAGGAGGAATTGAGGGCCCTATTCCCGTGGTAACTTACAATCTAGAAGGGTAGGAGGTTGAGAAACAGGTGGAGAGGACTGCAAGATTGAGAAAGATGTTAATGCAGAGTTAGATGAGGGAAATGTTGTTAGGTAAGTGAAATTAATTTATTATTGAGTTGGGTGGTAGGCTTCTCTGAACAGAAAAGTCTTCAGGGAGCATTTAAATGAAGAAAGATTAGGGCAAAGCCTGACAGCATGAGGGAGTGTTCCAGAGGGTAGGTGCTGCACGACAGAAGTCCTGCAGTCTAGCATGAGAAGAGGTGATAGTTGCGGATGCAAGGAGCAAGTCATTGTTGGATCTTAGTGGACGGGCTGGAGTATACTTGTTTATTAGAGAGGATAGGTAAAGGGGAGCGGCGTTGGTGAGAGCTTTGTATGTAAGGGTAAGAATTTTGAATTTAATTCTGCTCTGAATGGGGAGCCAATGAAGGGACTCGCAGAGAGGTGCAGCAGATACAGAGCGACGGGAAAGGTGGATTAGCCCGGCAGAGGCATTTAGAATGGCATGAAGGGGGGAGAGGCGGGAAAGAGGAAGGCCAATAGTCAAGTCGGGAAATAACAAGTGAGTGGATTATTAGCTTTGTGGTGTTAGCGCTCAGAAAAGTTTGAACCTTGGAAATATTGAGTAGATGGTTGCGGCAGGATGTTGAAAGCGATTGGATATGGGGGACGAAGGATAGATTTGAGTATAGTGTAACTCCGAGGTAGTGTACTTGGGGCGATGGGGAAATGTTGATGCCGTCAACAGGGATAGAGAAGTCAGAAGTCGGCGTAAAGCTTGAGGGGGGGTAAGAAGGAGCTCAGTCTTGGACATGTTAATCTTTAGGTGGTGAGAGGCTATCCAGGAAGAAATACCAGATAAGCAGTCGCTGACATGAGAAAGGACAGAGGGAGAGAGAGCAGAGGTGGAGAAGTAGATCTGGGTGTCATCAGCATAGTGGTGATATTTAAAGCCATAATTGTTGATAAGTTTACCCAGAGAAGAAGTATAAATGGAGAAGAGTAGAGGACCCAGAACAGATCCTTGAGGATTTAGTGGTATAAATAAACACAGAGATATGAAAGACAACATTGTTTAGAACAAAAAAAGGATTTAGGGACATGTAAATATGTTTGAAGAAGATTTCTGACATAACACACACACACACACACATATATATATATATATATATATATATATATATATATATATATATGTGCAAAAATATATGTACAAATTCGAGCATCAATAATCATTTATTAAAAAAAAAATGAGCTAAAAGCATATCATGACTTCTAGAAATACAAATACACATTAATTTATGTGAAAGTATCATATAACAGATTTTTTTGTATAACAAATAAATATAAAAATAACTTTCTTAACTTTTTTTAACAGTTGAAAAATAAAAGATTAGCTTTAGAGAAATGTGCTTGTTACATTGAAATGGTATAAATAAAGTTTGGAAAAACCTGAATAACCGCGACATTGATGACTGTTAGTTAACAACAGTCTGAGGCTCTTCGCACCGTACTTGACGCGCATATTTTTGACGGCTTTTTTGATAAATAAGGTGATCGTATTCAGATCTGCGTCAGCGATGTCTGGCGAGCATATTGACGCCGGCGAATGCAGAGATTGACGCTTTGATAAATTGACCACCAAGAATTGCGCAAAGGAGAAAGGAGAGGGAGAATGACCAGATTATGCAGAAGGAGTGACCAGATCAGTGGAAAAGAAAAGCTTGGAGAGAAATTGCAGTTCAGACTTCACAGTGGCTAAACTCACTCAATATTCAAAGGTAAACGAGCGGAACTCTTCAGCATTGTGAGATCTCTCTAATTTCTGTATGTGAAGGAGAGACAAGCCCTCTGCAATATATGTATGATATGAGAGTTTTGTTACACTTACACTTTGTGCTTTGTATTTTATATCACTTTACATTTCAGATTGGGTCCTTTTAGTATTATTGCATTTAAGTTTTGCACTTTCTCTTTTAACCCCTTAACCCAAACTGATGTTTTATACGTCAGGGGATACATTACCTATCATATGCAATAACTATAATAGTATATTTGTCTCAACTTCAGGAAGCTCCAGCCGTCACAGCTGTAAAATGACAGAGAGCCGCTGTTCCTGAGCTGCAGGCATCTCTCTTCATATGATAACAAACCACACCTGTTACCATATGAAGGCAGATGCCTGATCGTTACAGACAGTGACAGAGGGAGTGGGAGGGACTCTACATACAGAAAAATGTTTTGATGGGAGAGGGATAGGTCACTGCACTACAAAAAAGGGGTGAAATGGGAGGGGAGTTGCGGACACCCTACATAATGATTGCACTACTCTACAGAAAAAAATAACAAAAATATATGAATTAATCCCCCCCCCTCACAAATTAGGTACTGGCTGTCACTAGTGGGAGGTGAAAGGGTTAGAGAGCTGTTTGGGAGGAATTAGTGAGGTGTAAGGCTTGAGGGGGGTCACTACAGTGCAGAAAAATAATAATAAAAAAAAATAAAAAAAAAGCCATAAACTGCATACTGGCAGACTGGTTGGGATGAGTGTGGGTGGGGGAGTAAGAGAGCTATTTGGGAGCGGATCATGAAGGTGGGAGGTGTCAGGTAGGATGGGAATACCTACATTAATATAGTATTTCCCTAATTAGCTAATTAATTAACTCCTTCACTGCTGTTAATTTCAGAACTGGGGTGCGCAGCTGCAATTAGCGACCTTCTAATTACCAAAAACCAAAGGCAAAGCTATGCATGTCTGCTATTTCTGAACAAAGGGGATCCCAGAGAAGCTTTTACAATCATTTGTGTCATGATTGCACAGTGGGAAACCCAACGTTTGTGAAATGCTAATTTTTTTTTTTTTAATATGATCGTATTTGGCAGGGAAATGGTGCCATGAAATATACCAAAATGTGTCTATATCAATACCTTGGGTTGTCTACTTAAAAAATTATATATAAACAAGGCTCTATTTCTATTTAAATGGAGTGATAGCAATTATGCTAAAACTTCTACGGTATTTTTGGCAAGTTTTTCTCTGATATTCCCGGTAGTGAATGGGTTAATACATTTATATTTAGCTCTAGCAGTGAATTTACAAATTCTGATTATGTTTTGTAAGTTTCTTTGTAGCTTTTACAAATTACATGCATTTTGTATTTGCTACATTTCAAAATAAAACTGATTCAGAAAGTGGGAGGGACAGGGAAGTTCCCTGGACTGAACAGGGGATTTCCAAGGGTATGTCTGAAACCTCTGCCAGTTGTGAAATTTTCTGGTCAATTTATCAAAGGCTTTCGCCAGCCTTTGACCCCCTACGACGGCAGGTTCTCACAAGAGAACCTGCAGTCCGTATTTAACAAGCAGCGGTCATCAGACCACTGCTTCCCTAACCTTTCGCCACTTAAGCGAATTTCAATCTCCCCGGTCTCGTCCAACCGGGGAGATTGACAGTTCCTGCCCGCACGTTATTGGCTGTGCGTGGGCTTGCGCACAAGCACAAAGTAGCGCTCGTGTGAAATGCTGAATTCCGGCAGCAGAATTCAGCCCGCCAGAGGCAAGCTGCGTCGTAAAGGGGGTGCGCACCTGTCTACAACAGCTTGATAAATCGACCCATAAGTAAGCAATTTACACAAGCAGGTCTCACTGGTTTATCTCGCCAGCATGTGAAGTTTGCTCAAAATTTTCAATACACCTATTTTAACTAACAGAAAAGTAAATATATACTAAAATATAAACAAAAGAAAGTTACATTGAAGTTAAAACATTTCAGCTTAATTTGTGATTCATGCAAACTGAGCCTATATATAAGCCCCAGAGGTTCTGTTACCTTCTCTGCCCCATGGGAAATTTTGTATCCCAGAGAGCTTTATTGCTTTCTATAGAAGGCATCTCTCATCTATGGTACATCCAGTTTCCTCCCGTTTTCTTAGAAAATTCAGTGAGTTTACCACTGTGAAGTATTCTCAATAATCTCTCTCCAAACTAGAGAAAGCTTGATAATCTGGCCAATAAAAAGTAATGAAGCTCTCTGGGAAACTAACAGTTTTTCAATTGAAATGTAAATAGAAGAAATGCATAGTGCAATGTAATTTGTAAAAGATACACATAAATATACAAAGTATGATCCTAATTTGTTAAAGTTACACAGAAACTGTCAAAGCATAATCAGTATTTTTAAAATCGCAATCCTAAAAACTGCTGTATACAAATAAAACATAAAATAGAAAGTGCAAAGTTTAAATGTAATAAAAGTTAATCTGAAGTGTAAAGTGACATAAAATACAAAGGACAAAGTATAAATTCAGCAGACCTCTGATGTTATGCAGTGCTCTATTGCACTGAGCTTGTATCTCCTTCACAGAATTGCAGAAATTGCCCCCTGGAGCAAAATATGCCCTTTGAAAATTTCACCAGGGATCTCACAGTGCTGGAGGATCATTTTAAAATATTTCACCTGAGTGGAGAGGTTTTGAATATCAGGCCCTAAAGAAGAGGAGAGGGTGAGAATAAGAAAATCGGGGAATGGGAGTGATAATAACCAGATTAGGAAGATGAACAGGGAGAAAAATCATATTATTTGGAAAGAGAATCAACTCAGGTAGAGTAATAGGGAGAATGACGAAAAGAGACCATTACTTGATGGAGGCAGGAGGAGGGGAAATGGAGAATAACCAGATGAAGGGATGCAGAGGAAGATTCATAAGATAAAGGGGCAGGAAATTTAGAATGACAACATTTAGAAAAGTGGAATAAAAATAAACCAGATAAATTGGAAGGTAAAATTGAATTATCAGGATTTGATGAGAGAGAGGATGTCCATATTAGAATGAAAATTACCATATCAGGGTAAGATACTGAGGAGTTTATTTGTTTTTTTTAAATTGACAGATAAAAAGTCAGAGAGGCTAAATATTAAATAGAATATTTGGCAGATCTTTGGAAATAGAACAGGGGCTGTATCAAACCATTAGGTCATAAAAGTGATGGTTGTAAGTAAAAGTCCATAAGGGACAGGGGGTGTAAGACTACAAAATTGGATGGGAAACAGAATTTGTTTTCAGTTTTACTAATTTTAAATTAACCACCTAATTGTTTTACGTTCTTCTAACATTTTTGTCTCTTCTTACTATTTGTGTCTTTTTTATCTCTTCCTTATCATTTGTCTTCCTTTCTTCATCACTCACAACTATTTCTGGCCCTCTAGGCTAAATGAGAATATGAACGTCTGTGTCGCGGACTTTGGCTTGTCTAAAAAAATCTACAATGGAGATTATTACCGACAAGGGCGGATTGCCAAAATGCCAGTGAAATGGATTGCAATAGAGAGCCTGGCAGATAGAGTGTATACCACCAAGAGCGATGTGGTAAGAGATATGATATTGTTAAATACCTCTATTTGGGCTCAGTTAGATATGTGGAACAATGTTCCTTTTTTTTATTTGTAGAAACCTTTAGATAGAGCAAGGCTCTCACAGGATGACCTGTTCATACCATATTCTAGAAATGTAGGTAGTCTGCTATCAAGAGATGGGCAAATAAAACAACACTCATAAACTGACTTCACATGTATTAATGTTTCTATGACAAACAAAGAAGACAGGGATTCCACTTTTATGGGTTGATAGATGGCACACAACACTAGTTTTACAGATCCAGCACCAGATGAAAATGTTCCTTCCTTCATAAGACTCTTCTAATGGACAGAAAAAAAATGCAGTTGCCCCTTCTACCTGCTTTTCTTATCTGTTTTGGCAAATTGCACTCTTACAACATAGGCATCTCTTCCAATACAATACTTCCATCTCAGTAGTGCAAAGTGACTTAAATATATTGTCATGAGCTAAGAATGTACACCAATACCTGTAAATATTGTGTGTTCATTCTCATTCAGTTATTTGCTATACTATTCTTTTTTACTTATCCCAGTGGTCCTTTGGTGTCACCATGTGGGAGATTGCTACACGTGGACAGACTCCTTACCCTGGGGTGGAAAACAGTGAAATCTATGACTACCTGAGACAAGGGAACCGACTGAAGCAACCTCCAGACTGTCTGGATGGACTGTAAGTTTCAAACTAACATCCAATATTCACAACAAATCCTAATAGTTGTAATAACCAAGGGAACATAATCAAGTTATTGTTACTTTTAATGCATTAACAGACATTTTTATCTTAATGGTAATAATTAGAAAGCATTGTAGAGATTAAAAATAAGGCTTAATCAATGTGCTGTATGTGATATCTGTAAGCAATTGGTTTTTGGGAGGCTCCATAGATGAACAATACAATATTTGAAAAGTGACTAAATATGTGGATGGATAGAGGATTCTAGTGTAACTCCAAAGCAGAAACTATGACATACTAGTGGGCCTGTAAACTGTGACCAAGAATGGAACTGAGGCTCAAATAATCTTTTTATATTTGTTGGTAATAAAGTATAGATTGAAAATAGGACTTACCCAGGATTGAAGCTTGATATGTACCAGATGTGATATTAAGGGGGTGGTGAAGAAATATGATTTAAAACATGGTTGTGTTACCAAGGTCAAAACAGAGAATTAAAAGAGCAAAAGCAATAAAGAGGTCTAGGCTTAAAACGAGTGATAAGTTTCTATTGAGAACATCTTTCATTTTGTGAGTGCCAATTTAATTGAGTATACACTTTGAAGTCAGATTGTAGAGGGACAAGATATTTTGTAAGGTATATGTAAGCTAAACATTTCAGGTGTTATGAGGCAAAAGAAAGCAAATAAATTGGAAAACAGAATGTAAATATTGGGTAAACAGGGATATTTTTAAAAATTTGATTGATAAAAGATGAGTTTTAGAATTGAATATTAAAGCTAGGACAGAAAATGGCAGGTTATATTGCGGCAATGATGTTTAGGGTGTACAGAAAAACTGAGAATGATGATGTGATTAGACATAAGGCCAGGAGTACAGATCCTCCAATTGTCAGTAATAAGGATAATTAATCTTATGGAATCTGCTGAACCTGCAAATGACGATGCAGTACTGGTAAAATACACGTGTGGCATCTAGACAGCAAAATGGTCAAGGAGCGCAATCACTGGGGCAGAATACAGTAACATACATGAGAAGGGTAGAGAATACATACTGAGCAATTCAATAAAGAGTCAAAATCCCAATGGATTACTGGCTCTCAATACCCCATTAAAGCAAGATGGCAGTGAGACAGAACTGAAGAAAATATGAGAGTGGCACTAAAAATCTATTTGTGAAAAAATTCAAATAATTGTATAATAATTTTATTATGTGAACTTTAAATGAGGAGTGTAAAACCAGGGACATAGGGGTCATTTCCAATATTTCCGTCCCCCCCCCATTTTTTTACAAAGTGATCTTTCTCAGTCAAACACAGCCAACATTGTTAACTTACAAGAGATTTGATCTCCATTTTTCGCAACAGCACTTGGAATTCACAAAAAACAATGCCAATCACTGAAATACCAAATTGGTTAAAAGGGTTAGTGGAGTATGTTTGTTTTTAGCAGTTGGATAGAGTGATGTTTATGCTGAGATTTTTATCTGAAATCAACAACAAACTTCACTCTAAGGGGCCGATTTATCAAGCTCCTAACTATTTAATAACTATTCTACCTAGTTAAAATAAATACAAAGTTGCCTGTAAAAATAAATAAACCCTAAGCTAGCGCTATCTTAGGGTTTATTTTATAGGTAAGTATTTAGTTTTAAATAGGAATAATTTAGTTAATAAAAGTAATTTTATTTGGATTTATTTAAATTATATTTAAGTTAGGGAGGTGTTAGGGTTAGACTTAGGTTTAGGGGTTAATAAATTTAATATAGTGGTGGCGACATTGTGGGCGGCAGATTAGGGGTTAATAAATGTAGGTAGGTGTCGGCGATGTTAGGGACGGCAGATTAGGGGTTAATAAAATTTAACTAGTGTTTGCAAGGTTGGAGTGCGGCGGTATAGGGGTTAATACATTTATTAAAGTTGCGGCAATGTCCGGTTTGGCAGATTAGGGGTTCAAAATTTTATTTTAGTGTTTGCGATGTGGGGGGGCCTCGGTTTAGGGGTTAAGAGGTAGTTTATGGGTGTGATTGTACTTTTTATCACTTTAGTTAAGAGTTTTATACTACGGCATTAGCCCATAAAACTCTTAACTACTGACTTTCAAATGCGTTAGGAGCCTTGGAGGTAGAGGGTGTACCGCTCACTTTGAGGAAGACTCGTAATACCGGCGTTAGGAAAATCCCATTGAAAATATAGGATACGCAATTGGTGTAAGTGGATTTGCGGTATTGTCGAGTCGCCCCAAAAAAAAGTGAGCGGTACACCTGTACCTGCAAGACTCGTAATACCAGTGGGCGTTAAAAAGCAGCATTGGGACCTCTCAACGCTGCTTTTTAAGGCTAACGCAAGACTCGTAATCTAGCCAATAGTTTGCAAGTTTAAAGCAATATAAATTAAGATGCCAGATGGTGTAGAATAGAAGGTTTAAAATAAAATTGATAAAAAATGGTGTGAACAGACCAGTCTGCAGCACTAATAGAAGAAGTTGTGACAGGTAAATAAGGAGGAGAGTAAGAAATTAAGAGTTGTTTAGAATTAAAAGTTCTTAAAGGAGTTCTATATTTTAGACAAGAAACCACACCGAATTTAGGTTGTTTAGAAAATAAGGATAGAAAATTGAAGAATTCATAGTCTTAGTGCATCCCTTTCCCGGCCCTATCAAAATTTTTATACAGTTGATAGAAGATTTTCTTTGTATTAAGTTCAATTTTATATAATGAATTAAATTCATTAACTTAACTGTTTAATTTCTTTAATCCAGATTCCACCAAAAGTAAACCATTAGCCTTAGGACTCATTTCAGTTGGGGCAAAATGAGCTATTTTAGGGTCAATGTGTTTAAGAACAAAACGTCTTCTTTGCCTAGCCATGGCCTTATTAGCATCACCCATTAAATAAACCCATTCCCTCATAATATAAGGGTCTAAAAGGGAATAATATAAAATCACTTCTTCAGAGAGCTCAAATAATTTGGTGATTGAGCCTAATAAATCTAATAATTTGCCCTGACAAGATTTAAGATATCTGTCAGGACCTCTCTTAATATAAAAAAAAAAAAATCTTCAATAAATTTTAATATATTAGTATCAATTTCAGGAGTTAAATGAGAACAGTGAGGGAGGTCAGGTCTAGGGCTTTCAGCTTTCAGGGTAGATTTAAAGGGACAGTTCACCCAAAAATTGTTCCCAATGATTCATTTTACCTGCTGGAGTGTTTTAAATTGTTTACAACACAATAAATATATATATATATACACAGCAAAAGTAAAACAATTTTTATTTGCTCATCAAATAAAGTAATACTTATCTCATAGAGCAGCAAAAAGAAAAGAGGAAGACTAACGGTTTATTTGAGGCCATATGGACCTTTGTGTTATCTGATTGGACATTGTATATCTGACCATCTTATTATCTTTGTCATTGGTTATGTTTTAAAAGTTTTTTTTTTTTTTTTTTACTGTTTTCTGTTATTAAACTGCTATTTACTTTAAAAATGCTATTTGAGCAGTAAAAGGAAAAGTAATGCAAAATATGTCCTTGTTATAAAATTATTAAAATTTAGAGCTTGCTCGCAATCACCACTAAGGGGTAGATTTATTAAGCAGCGGATGCTGCAATCTACACCCAAAGTTTCCTTATCTCCACCCGTGAAGCCTGGCCTCCAAACCAGTAGGCAGGAATTATTGCTCCTTTCCTCCTTGGAGAAGCACAAAAAGCTTATTACGACCTTGAAGAGGAGGCCTTTGCAGACTACCTACCCACAACTAAAGGCTAAAATTCTGGATCTTGATAAAGGCCACCCCGACCAATGTGTAGATTGTTTACAGTTGTCTGTTATAACTACCACTGTTACCATTGAAAATATCCACCAGTGGAGCGACCCCACTGGAGAGCTACCATTGTGGGAGAAAACTCGCTGAGGAGCTGTTTTGGATTGATTACTTATACATCAATAGCATGCATCACTTCTACGTGACTAACAAACCTTCACAGGATCAAAGGTCTTGTTACAAAGCTTTTGTACCGGAGTTGGTCAATAGTTTAGACCGAAGCTGTGAAACTGACTACACCCACCTATCAGAGATCCGGATTGTGTCACATGCTCATAGTCACATGACACAGAAGTTCACACGGACGACGCCAACTTCCTGGCAGTTGTGAATCAAGGATCATCCGCACTATGATTCAGAGAATTTAACTCTTTTTGTACAAAAGAGGTATTACACTTATAAATCCACTGCAGTAAAATTTTATCTTTTCTTTTTTATTATCCAAATGTTATTGGGACTTTTGCAGCAAGAAAGATAAATTTATATAGCTTCATTTTCATTTTATTGCTACTGCCCTTTCAATATTACATTGATCAATATGTTATTCCATTGATTGATATGTAATTTTATTCATTGCTTATATCAGCATTTTTAAATTAGTAAAATCATTTGCACCATATACATTTATTGTTTGAATAGTTTTACTTTAACTCTCAATCTGCTATTCATTTAGCGCTTTCCCTATTCTGTTTTTATTGCATTTATATTTTTTGTAACTTATTGAGGAGTATTTGTTACATTTTAGGGAATAGCTAAGTTTGAGAAACTTTAGGAGCATATCCTCTATTTGTTCTATTGTCTTCATGAATGGGTCAGTCAATGAAACCCCACAACCTACAATAGTATGGTAGCTCAAGTAGAACCTTATCTGACTGCAAAGGACTTGGAAAAATCTTCTACTAAGACATTTGCTTTGATTCAGAGGCCAAAACCCCAAAAATCAAAACAATCAGGGTAAGCCAGGCTCAAAACCAAATGAGCAGAAACAGCATACATTCAGGAGGCAGAGGCGGAGTCTAGATCAAAGCAAAGGGGTCAGGTTAACAAAAATCAGTCCTTCCAGGCTTCAAAACAAAAGCCAATCCAAAGACATAAAAATGAGAACAGGCTGAGTCAAAATCAGGAAAGCAGTCAGCAGGTCACAGAACTAACAGGCAAAGGACTGAACAATGATATGCTCAAAGTCAGGACAGGGAGTGGCTAGGGAAGCAGGCTTAAACACCTACAGTTGGCAGGCAGGTCTCCAGATATCAGCCTAAGCCCTCCAGAGGTTAAGAAAAACCCCCACAAGACTGCAAACCAGGAGACCTGGGTCCTATCCCAGGCACAGGCGTGAAAGCAATATACATTCATTATTTACTTTGCCTGTTTTTGCTGTAAACAAAAAAAACAACTGGTGTTTCTCAATGACATCTGTCCCTAATTTCCCATACCAAAGGAAATCAGAGAAATGTATTCCACTAAATTTTTATGCGGCAATCCCTTGTAAATTGAGCTAACAAAATTAATGAGTTCAGTTATTTTAAAATATATCTTCTGCAGTGTCATGCTTAATTGCAGAGGTGTGCTATGAATTTAATGTACCTTTAAATGTAACTATATAAATTAATTAATTAATTAGTAATTCAGTTGTTATCAAAATGGGTTGCTGGGAAGAAAGTTATACTATAATGTGTGAGATATAGTAACATTAAGTTATTATAATATATAATGATCTATTTTAATGTTTTTTTTAGGTACGAACTCATGTCCAGCTGTTGGCATCTAAACTCCAAAGACCGTCCAACATTTGAGAGTTTGCACTTGGAACTGGAGAAAATACTGAAGAACCTGCCACCAGCCAAGGATCCTGAAGAGATTTTGTATGTCAACATGGAAGATGGCTGTTCCCCTTCTTTAGATGACGGAGAGTTGGGTGCAGTAGGAGGTCTTGATGCAAAGGATGGAGGAGATGATATCTTATTAAAGGCTGGATCAGTAACAGCAGAGGTCCACAACTCTGAAAATTCTAACCGGTATGTCATGTGTCCAGCTCATGAGACCAGTAGACTCATTGGAGCAACTGCATTTATGGAACATCCTCCATTCAGCTCTTCCTTGGATGATGGGACTTTGGAAGATATTATGATCTCTCAGAGATAATGACAAGTGTGAAACCTGTTCTAAATTTTGACAATGCGTTCCGAAGCGCAGTAACTTTGAACTTCTAGTTTTGTCTTTAAATACTACCTTTGTCAATGGACTCTCAAACCATTCCATTTTGAAGGCATGTGTAAAGTCAACCGTTGGTCTTCCATTTTGATCATTTTTATTTACTTGCCTACTATGTCAATCTAAAAAAAAATGAGGAGGCTGATAAAATGATTTTAGAGACTTGTGACCAATCTTAGAGACTTGTGACAAATCTACCAATAACCCTTCATGATGTAGCGAAGTAATGTATATTGTGGTACGGAAATTACTTTTATATACTTAGCTATACTATGTAGAACATTCATAAATTACAAATCAGTCCATATCCAAGGACTATGACATATGGCACCCTATGACATGCTGTCCATTACATATATGCCATTGGATCTATTATGTTCAGAAGATCTATCTTATTCAAATGGTGGATTCAAAGTCAAACCTATGCCAGGCCTCAGTTCAGCTAATGGTACAAATAGTTCCTAATGAGAGTGATATGTTTTAATGGCTTGAAGGCAAAATGACTTAATACCATAATACCTGCTTTAAGGAGATTTATACATTCAACTACCATTAGAAAAAACTTAATGGTTATAAGTTTTGATTTTTTTTTTTTTTTGTAGTAGAGCACCCTGCTTTATGTTTGTATACCAGTATTATGTATTATCATTATGCATTACATAACTCAAGTTTGCACTATGATGTATAAAATTCATTTTTGCCATAGCAATAATATATTGCATTCCCTTACATGGGGCATGCTCTAAAATGGTACTTTTATCTTATCTCCATATCACAAGTCACTGTGTGGCTGAAGGAACAAACTCCATGTACCATAACTTCTTCCTGTCTGTGTCATTGTGCCAACCTGTAGAGGGCAGGACAAAGTCCATGTCCCTTAGTCACCCTACAGGGAAACAGCATACCCTATACTCTACTGCTTCCTTCTGTCTGTGCCACCTTGTGAAGAATGGAACAAATTCCATGAGCCATGGTTACCACTTTTCTGTGCCGCCATATAAGATACAAACATGTACTATAGCTGCCTTAATTATTTGGGGGAGAATAACAGAAAGCCATATACTTCCATTATCTTTTAACAGGGGTCAAACAACCTCATAAGCCATGACATCAAAAGCACAGTTTACATTCTGAGGGACTCAGCAAGTAACGTTTCCCTTTACCTAAACCAGCTACCAGACACTGCCATTATCCTCCATGTGAATTTCTACAAATGTATTCCCAGACTGGAGCACTTTAATAACCTTTATAAAGAAAATATATAAAGTTTCATAAAACCCTTCTAGAAGACACATTTCTACTTCTTCTTTTGAATTGTTAGCTTGCAAAATATTTTAAAGGGATAGAGAGAGGTCAAAATTGAAACGTTCATGGTTGCATTTTAGTTTTAAAAAGAAGCATTTTTACAATATACTTCCATTAGCAAAAATGTCTCTAGTAAAATAAATTACTACAGTGGCATACACACATATGATATGTATGACTAGAGCTTTAGGATACAAACACCATGACTACTCAGAGAGCTAGTGGTGGTATGTATTTCATCAGTGTGGACTTAATTTGTGTCATACAAACTGCTGTTGGCACTCTGAAAAGGTGCAGAGTTTACATGCTGGGGCACAGGGCACTCAAAGTAATATATGAATGCCACTGAGACAGTAAAATACTTTTTACTAGAAGCAGTTTGGCTAATGAAAATGTAATGCAAAAATGCTTCTATTTAAAATTGAAATTCCTTATTGGAAATTTCACCTTTGTCTTTGCTATGTCCGTCAAGATCATACCAAATTAGTAGCAGTTTTCCTTTCATTTGATGTGGTCATTTGTAGCATGTCCTATGCCATTTTGAAAATTAACACAGGTGACTTCTTATAGTGGTTGTTATAACATACACAATGCAATACAAAACCTTTCCACTAAAGGTCACCTACAAGTTATATTTTAAGATGGCCACAATAAGCCTTTTTTTAAGTAGCACTTTGATACCCCTTTAGGGGAAAAACAAAAGACCTGCTGACCGTGGGACTCAATATAATGTGGTACCTTTCTACATAAAAATGTGTTTTGTCAGATACTAGAAATAATAGTAAACATCTATTTTATACACTACTAGCAACGAGCAGTGCGTGCTGTATAATGTATGGCAAATGCATCTATACACACATTTTGAACATGCTGCACTGTATAAGGATGCTGAGTATCTATTAAATAAATTACTGAGAAGAGATACTGAGTATCTATATAATGAACAAGCAGTGACCTATGATGATACTGAGTATTCCCTCATTTATAATAATATTGCCAGGACTATGATACTGAGTATCTTTATACTGTGCCAATAAGCACAACTGCCCTAAACATGCAGAAGGTTTTTACAAACATTTTTATGTAATAATAATATAATCTGATTCCAAATTATAAATACTAACATGATTTTATCCCTAAAAGATGTTTTTTTCTTTTAAAGGGAAGAGTTAGGACTAAAGAGACACTTTTTTTATTAGCTTTAGTAATATTATCATTTTAATAGCTTGAAAACTATACAATCACTTTCCTTTTATTGTTTTTTTTACAAATGTAAATACATATTTTTTGTATATGAAATATATATTTCTTTACACATTTGCAAATAGAAATGCCTAAACTGTCAAATAAATGCTTTTTTTAAGTCAAAATATTCATGCCAGTCTATGTGGTTTCTGTACCCTTTATGCTTCAGTGGAAGGAATTACTCTATAGGTAAATATTCCGTAGATCAATAAAATAGTTTTTGGGAGGGGGTTTGTGAAGAAATATACATTAAAAATAGGCATTATATGTAGATATAGGATTAGTAAAAATAAAAGGTACATGGAACAATAAAATTTTCCTGTATGTGAAGAAATAATTACAGTAAAACACATTATTAAATATTATTATAGAATTATTATTTAGACACACACATATAAATATATGTATAGCCCTTTGCAGTCAAATACATGGCCATATACCATATACCTTTCAACCTTCATAAAAAAAACGTAATTTATGTAAGAACTTACCTGATAAATTAATTTCTTTCATGGTGGCGAGAGTCCACAAGCTAGTTACTGATGGGATATACATTCCTACCAGGAGGGGGCAACGTTTCCTGAACCTCAAATGCCTATAAATACACCTCCCACCTCACTCATACCTCAGTTAGTGAGGTGTAAAAGCATAAAGAAGAGGAACAGGATAAATAATGAGGTTTATAAAAAAAATCATAATCCTAAAAAATGGGTGGGTCTCGTGGACTCTCGCCACCATGAAAGAAATGAATTAATCAGGTAAGTTCTTACATAAATTATGTTTTCTTTCATGTAGGTGGCGAGAGTCTACGAGCTAGTTACTTATGGGATATAATACCCAAGATGTGGAAGTCCACGAGTAACTATAGAGGGAGGGATAAAATAAAAACAGCTATTTCCGCTGAGAAATCCAAAAAAAGAATTGTTTTCTTAAAAAATAAGAAAACTTAAATCATAGGCACTAGAATCAAACTGAGACAGCTTCCTGAAGAACCTTTCTACCAAAAGCTGCTTCCGAAGAAGCAAAAACGTAAAAATGGTAAAATTTAGTAAAGGTATGCAAAGATGACCAAGTGACTGCTTTGCAGATTTGATCAACTGAAGCTTAATTCTTGAAAACCCAAGATGTGGCAACTGATCTAGTAGAATGAGCTGTTATTCTCTGAGGCGGAGACTGCCCCGCCTCCAAATAAGCTTTGTGAATCAGAAGTTTCAACCAAGATGCCACAGAAATGTCAGAGGCTTTCTGACCTTTTCTGGAACCAGAAAAAATAACAGACTAGAAGTATTTCTGAAATCTTTAGTAGCATCAACAAAATATTTCAAAGTTCTTAACACTTTTAAAGAATGTAAAGATCTTTCAAGAGTATTCTTAGGATTAGGACACAAGAATTCACAACTTTAGGCAAAAATTTAAATGAAGTCCGCAAAACAGCTTTATCTTGATGGAAAATCAGATAAGGAGACTCGCAAGAGAGAGCAGACAATTCAGAAAATCTTCGAGCAGAAGAGATAGCCAAGAGAAATAACACTTTCCAAGAAAGTAGTTTAATGTCTAATGAATGCATAGGCTCAAAATGAGAAACCTGCAAAGTATTTACTACCAAATTTAGATAGATTTAATAACAGGTTTGATACGAGTCAAAGCCTGTACGAAACAGTGAACATCAGGAAGATAAGCAATATTTCTGTGAAATAAAAGAGAAAGAGCAGAGATTTGTCCTTTCAAAGTATTGGCAGACAAACCTTTATCCAAACCATCCTGAAGAAACTGTAGAATCCTAGGAATTCTAAAAGAATGCCAAGAATAATCATGAGTGGAACACCATGAAATATAGGTTTTCCAAACCTTGTGATGTATTTTCCTTGAAACAGGCTTACAAACCTGTATCATAGTGTTAATCACAGAGTCAGAGAAACCTATGACTAAGGACTAAGCGTTCAATCTCCATGCCTTCAAATTTAGAGATTTGAGATCCGGATGGAAAAACGGGCCTTGAGACAAAAGGTCTGGTCTTAGAGGAAGACCAAGGTTGGCAACTGGACATTTGGACAATGTCCGCATACCAGAACCTGTGAGGCCATGCTGGTGCTATCAGAAACACATAAGATTGTTCGATTATGATCTTTGAGATCACTCTTGGAAGAAGAACCTGAGGTTGAAAAATGTAAGCCGGTTGGTAAAACCATGGAACTGCTAGAGCATCCATCAATTCCACCTAAGAATCCCTGGACCTAGAGAGGTATCTGGGAAGTTTCTTGTTTAGATGAGAGGCCATCAGATCTATGTCTGGAAGACCCCACATCTGTACAATCTGATAGAACACATCTGGATGGAGAGACCACTCCCCCGGATGTAGAGTCTGACGGCTGAGATAATCCGCTTCCCAATTTTCTACACCTGGTATATGAATCACAGTGATAAGACAAGAGTTGGATTCCGCCCAAGAAAGTATTAGAGTCCAGGTAGGGCCCCTTGAACAATAAGGTGATGGTTTAACCAACAAGTTAGAGAGAGTTGAGTGTTGGGATTAAAGTATATCAGTTGTGATATCTGAGTATAATCCCTGCACCATTGATGCAACATGCAAAGCTGTAGAGGTCTCGTATGAAAACAAGCAATAGGGATCACGTCTGATGCTGCAATCATGAGAATAATATAGACTGAAGGTTTAGACAAGCTGAAACCAATCTCTTTTCTGTTAGGGATAGAGTCATGGACACTGAATCAATCTGGAAACCTAAAAAGGTGACCTTTGTCTGAGGAATTTGAAACTCTGGTAAATTGATCCTCCAACCATGTCTTTGAAGAAACAACAGAAGTTGTTTCGTGTGAGATTCTGCTAAATGAAAAGATTGAGCTAGTACCAAGATATCGTCCAAATAAGGAAACACCACAATACCCTGCACTCTGATTACAGATAGAATGGGACCTAGAACTTTTGAGAATATTCTTGGTACTGTTGCAAGGCCAAACGGAAGAGCGACAAATTGGTAATGCTTGTTTAGAAAAGAGAATCTCAGAAATCGATAGTGATCTGGATGAATCGGAATGTGAAGGTAAGCGTCCTGTAAGTCTATTGTGGACATGAAGTGACCTTGCTGAACAAAAGGCAGAATAGTCCTTATAGTCACCATCTTGAAAGTCACCATCAAAGTCACATACGTATTAGAATAATAATATATGGCATAGCCGCCATGTACATCACAAGCATAGCATTGTTAGATGGCAAATCCACAATATATAACTATAAAACAGAAAGTAAATTGCTATATAACATAACCTTATTCTTAGAACAACAAAAAGAAAAGAAACAAGTTCCCCTTATAATTGGAGAGATTGTAACACAATTGTCCCCAAATAAGCCATAGCGGCCACTCATGGGCCACTGAAACTACAATAGAATAAGTATACATTGGGATTTAGGGGAAAGATAATATATGGAACTTCTGTGATACTTTTACCTCCTTTAGTAACTAAGGCTACTCTTGGACCTTAAACCTTGGAAACATGTGTTTAATATAGGAGGATATCATACCATATAGGGCCACTTTTGGACCCTTAAGGGAAGAGGAGATGGAAGGAGTATATATCATAAGTTAGGACTTTAAACTCTACTTTAGATATGTGAGATGTCTGGCTATAGCTGATTGGATAAATATGTAGCCTAAGGGTGGGTGACTTTCTCAGGTGAGATATGAGAAATGCTAGGGTTGCTATCTAGTAGTGTTGTGGAGCGCTGTAAAGTACTAAAATTATGTAAGGTAGATATGAGGTAAATTTTCTCTAGGGTGATCTTTATAGGCCTCAATGTAACCCTAAAACTGTATCTCTGTGATGGGGGGAATCTCTGTGGTCCTTATGGGTGTGAGTATAGACAGTATCATAGCCCTTATTAACAGCTATTAATAAAACTAGGGCTAAACATTATTTGTACCAGAGTACCTGTTACGGACATAAAGCTGATAGGGCATATGTTGGAGCATGCAAAAACCTATAAATTAAGGTGTGAAAATATCATCTAAATTTCCTAAACCAATTAGAAGAAATCTTGCTAACAACCAAATGCCACAGAAGAGGAAATTGCAAAGCATTTAGTACCAAAAATAAAGGATTAAACACATTTCAGCATATGGGCCACACAGAAAGAAAGTTACAGATATTCACATTTATTGGCCTTATGTTCCGAGTGAAGATGTAAGCTCCATAGCTAGAATCAAAATAACAGGTTAACATTAGCATTCCCAGGTTAATCTTTATCATCCTAGGGGAAAAAAAACCCTCTTCAAATTAGTGCTAAGCTGTCCCATTTATCCGGTTGAGAAATCATCATAAGGGGCGTTACACACAGGGTGGCAATAGTAAATATACCTGAATTGATCTAGAGAGGCATTTTAAGGAAAATAAACAGCAAAAATAACTTCAGAGATTTAGCTGCAATCGGCTGCCAGGGAATTATGCTTATTTTTCTGTTGAAATAGGGCAACATGACAGGGTATAAGAAACAGAGAAGTCTGCAGCTGAATTACAGGTTTATGTTGTAAAATTTATCCAACTCCGGACCTCGAACATAGCAAGTCCCCTCCAATCCGATACACACAACTGGTTCCCAGAACATGGGAACAGGGGGAGAGATATATTTTATCCCATCCTAGAGTCACAGTAGCAATAGTCTGAAGGGTACTACTCATTTTGAAAACTGTAAGTGTAGGGTTGAGCTGAGTATCAATACATACTTCTACGACAGCTATTGTGGTCTGTGAGGTCTCAGAATACTTATCTAGCTTGTGATCTTGTTCTCCTGAGAGTCCTAACACCTGGTCAGCTGCAATGCCGGCTAACTGTGTCTTCCACACAACTACTATACCTTTAGGCATTATAGGAGATCCGCTCAGTGAGGTAGACAGAGGAGCGTCGCCATCTAAGTCTGGAGACTCTCTTTGTGGTGTAGTCAAACCTTTCTCTATCTCCCCATGTCTGTTGTTCAGCTCGAAGGGTGTAGTGCCAGGGTGTTATCCAGAGATCGCCTCACATAAACTTCGATAGAGATCGGGAGATTCAGCTCTCTCTTTTTCACGTGGCTTAGAAGCTGTGCCAAATCCTTCAGCAACTAGCTGGTGCAGTTTCTGGAAATGCTCTTCAAATAGGTTCAGTAGCGTGGCTAGTTGCTGCTTGTCCATTATGAAGCAGTGTACCAGATTTACTCCTTCCGAGTCTGTCCAGAGTTATTAACTTTTGTTAACCCAGAATCCTGGGGGGGGGGGGAGGTACAAATGCAGTAGCTTTAACTACACAGGCAGTCAAATTGACCCGGTAGGCCTCACAACCTCGTGGCCAGATGCTGTGCAGTGAGCTGAGGAACATAGGCAGGTCTGCGGTAAGTCAGATATTCCTAGACTCCTTTTAAGTTGTACAGGGTATATTTCCTTGGCACAACCTATTAATAGGTAAAACTTTAAGAAATAGCTCTTAAAATATTGATGGGATCCAGGAGCTCTCCACAAATGCGTCCTGCCGCAACAGCTGTAGGCTCCGCCCCCCGAAAGTTGGGACTCTTACAAAACGATTTCAAGTTTTCAGATCCAAAATTGGTCTGAAAGAATTTTCCTTCTTTGGTACAATGAATAGATTTAAATAAAAACCCAATCCTTGTTCCTGCTGTGGAACTGGGACAATTACCCCTAAAAGTTCTAGATCTGAAACACATTTCAGAAAGGCTTGAACTTTTACTGGTTTTTTTTTTTGGTACATGGGTAAGAAAGAATCTTCCCAAGGGAGGTCTTATTCTGAATCCTATTTGATACCCCTGAGAAATTGTATTCTGAATCCACTGGTTTTGGACAGAGTCTGTCCAAACTCTTTGAAATAGCTTTAGTCTGCCCCCTACCAAAATAACCAGCTTGAGGGCTGCATCCTCATGTAGGTTTAGGGGCAGGATTTGGTTTCTTATAAGGCTTGGATTTATTACAATTTGGGGATGGTCTCCAATTAGATTCAAGAGGCCTTAGGGGAAGGAGTGGTTTTCTGTTCTCTATTCTGACGAAAGAAACAAAAACGATTGGGAGGTTTAAATTTACCATTAGATATCTTGTCTTGAGGCAGAAAAACTCCCTTACCCCAAGTAAAAGTGGAGATAATAAAATCCATTTGTGAACCAAAAAGATTTTTACCTTGAAAACATAGTGATAATAATCTAGTTTTAGACACCATGTCAGCATTCCAAGATTTAACCCATAAAGCTCTTCTAGTTAAAATGGCTAAAGACATATATTTGACATTGATCTTCATAGCATCAAATATAGCATCACAAATAAATAGATAGCGTTAAGAGTGGTGAGCTAATCACTCTAATGCTATTAAAGGGGACGCTACACTTTCAATAGATACAGAAAAAAAACCTGTACTAGGACAAGACCTGTACCTTACACAATATCAATTGGCAAATGATTGAATAAATAGCAATGTTAGACAAAAACACAAATTGGTAAATTGTTATCATACAGTGACTAAATACGTGCAAATACGTTCAAATAAAGTTCATTATATATCCAGTAAATACCAATCCCAAATAAGTCTCTAATAAAGTCTCTTCAAGTACTCCAAAGACACAGAGGACAAATGGCACGGAAGAAACTCTGTGGCTGCTCTCTGGAAAAGCTCGTCAAAATCATAGGAATTCCTAGAGAAAGGAAGAAAATACAGAGGCCTCTAAGTGTAGTATCACCAGACAAGATCCAACCAGCAACAAAGGTATATGTAAATGTACTCACATTTAACAAAGCACACTGTAGTGCAATTGGGGCAGACTGAGACTTCTGAGCTGCTCAGCTGACTCTGTACAATGATGACTAACAGGGGGATAATACTCAGTGTTCTTCCTTTAACACTCCGAGTTATAACCGTCAAGGGTAGCTTGTGGGCAAACTCTTGTTTGCAGGGATACAGGTACAGGGAGCAACGACTTCTCCAAAAGTAAAAAAAGGCAGCGATAGTATGTTTAAAATATTTTCTAATTTAAAACGTATTAAAATGAATAACTGACGCGTTTCTCGGCATGCAACGCCGTTTCCTCAGACTGTATTAACAAAAACTACCGCTGTCTATTTGAATCAACAATGACCAATCAATGAGGCCAAATATCAAACCCACGCCTCTTTGTGTGACATCACACAGGTACATAGCATTCAGAAGTTACCTTATAGTAACTAGATTGTCTCCTATTGCAAGTACTGCTGCTTGAATCAACAGATGATATTTATATTATACCAAATAAACATATATAGTGTATTCACATTGTATCAACTTGGAAACTACAAAGATATACTTAGTATTTAGTCAGTACTTAACATTGTAACGATATCAGCATATCCTGACATATTTTGACATTACAATCACTTCCCCCTGAAACTATGTGCAAGATGCATCATGGTGTTGGCGGAACCACGTTTTAAATATATATATATATATATATATATATATATATATATAAAACAAGAGAAAATGGTAGACAAAACAGGGCGCACTATTAAAAAAATATCAACTGGAAGGGAGTATAGATTATCCCACCCTCTTATACAAACAATTCAATTTCGGTATAGTATCAACTAGCTATCTAGCAGTTCTCACTATAGATAGTCTAGAGTATAAACAATAAATAGAATTTAAATACAGTAGTGAACAGTGTCAAATAAAAAAACATTACAGTAAGCAACAAAAAACATAAAACATAAAAAATGTAATACAAAAACAAATATACAGTAAAAAAGAAGAAAAAATATATTGGACTAAATAAACAAGAATTTGAAACAAACTTAAAAATAAACTTGAAAATTAATAAGTATTAAGGTCTCTGGTCAAATTTCAATCTCTTGTATATCAAACACTAGTGAACAGTTTATAATCATTTGTGATTGGCAAAGTGATATGGAGGTCAGGTATTATTCCAGAGAAAAAGAAGAATGTAAAATGTATCCAAACCAAAATCCCCAGTGCCCGGAGTACAAAAGTTCCCCTTTGGGGTTTTACTTACACTCCTTACCCCCAATCAGTATGAGGTAAGTGTTGCGCAGTGTAGGTAGAAACTCTCTGGCTTCCAGGGGTACAGATGTCAGCTGCTGGATCCTCTCAAAGACTTTATCTCATGTAGCCATATGCCGAAAAGATAAGAATAAAGAATAATAGTGCAACTCTGCATAATAGTTAACACCAGACTCTGTTTATTAAGAGTTATACTACTCACATTCATGAACCTCAATACATTATGAGGTAATTAAAAACATTAGGCACGGTCAAAAGACCTACAATAGAACTATGGCCAACAGATTGATATAAACAGATAAGGAGTCCACAGCTTAAAAGTTCATCACATATATAGATAAAGCAGACTGGCTATCCTGACGCGTTTCAAAGTTCTTAGCTTTTGTGACCTTCATCAGAGGAACTTACCGTCTGCTTGAAGGTACACTCTTTTTGTAACGGAGCGGCGACACGCCCCTAATGTCTAAAGAGTCTGATTGGAATAATCGCGATCACGTCACCTCCAGTGTAAAGAGTACTGTGACGCCAGAGAGTCCATTCTTAGTATTGGCAAGACAGGAAGTGTATTCACTCCAAGTATGCGAATTCCCAGGTATTGATCAGTTATGCTGGCATAAAACGGCTTGCAGATTAACAATTAAAAAGAGCCGTACTTTTTCAACTGGATATAACGGCATGTAAATCCGATTGACGACTCAATCTGATAGGTATTCATATTAATAGCTATACTCGCTCCATAGCACTGCTTACAACAATATATACAAAAGTCAAACATGCTAGAAAAAAAACAAAAACCTTAAATATCACAAATACATATTAAAACAATATAACCCCTTAGACAAATGATATTGTGATCCTTAATATTGAATAAATTTTTTATAAAAATATATAAAAATATCTGTATATCCTGAACCTATGCAGTCAGCTGAACTAATAGGCTCCTGTCAAAAAAACGTATTATTATTTTAAAAAGGGCGGAAGGGAAATTCTAATTCATACTCATTTACAATCTTCTAAAATGAAATCAATCCAACCTACAAAGTATATTTAGTAAAAAATTCCATTAAAAATATTTCTAGTTTTATATCAACAACATTTTTAGATATTCCCTTACAAGATTTCATAAGGATCACAGAATTCAGTTGATTTTATTTGGTAATTTCAGAAGTTACTAGAGGGTAATAAATACTATTATATAAAAAATTCCCTAAATAGAAAAAATATGAAACATATTATATAAAAATAGAAATATAATAATAAATATTAGATACTAAAAAATGACCATAAAAACTAACAGAATTGTGGGGATATAAATGTAGAAGTGGTGGAAAAAGGATTTGAAAAACAGAACGCCAAGAGTGTGCAGGAAATCCTCGATACATGAATTCTATGTATCTAAAATCATGGGATACAGTAATAGAGAAATACTTAAGACATTAAACCAAAAAGGCTGCCAGATCAATATCTTTGTTTAGGCCTTTGGGATCAAGCGTTCCCAGAGTATAGATCCAAAAGGTCTCTCTTTTACGGAGACTTAGTTCCCTATTGCCACCTCTCTTACTGTTTTGTACACATTCAAGAATCGTACCTCTGAGACATTTAGGATTTTGATCATGTTTATCTCTGTAGTGGGCTGATAGATTGTGTGTTTTTTCACCAGATTCTATATTATTGAAGTGTTCAAGTAGTCTCTTTTTGTAGGGCCTAGTAGTCCGCCCTACATACTGGAGACCACACCCACATTGCAGAAGGTAAACAACATATTCCGTCCGACAGTTTCATAAACTTTTAATCTTATATATTTTATTGGTAACGAATGAGGTTATATCTTTTGTCGGGTTGTTGTTAAAAAAATGGTGTATACAGGCTATGCGATTGTTTCTATTGCATTTAAAAAACCCTATTGTGGCTTTGTTTAGCCAATTTGTTTCTCCTCCACCCATGGATTTCAATTGGCTTGGAGCCAGAATGTTTTTAAGATTTTGATTTTTCCTAAATACTAGCCTTGGTTCTTTAGTTGTGATTTGGTTCAAGAGACTATCTTTCTTCAGAATATGCCAGTGTTTTTTTATGATAGTCCTAATTTCAGACGCACCCTCATTATATGTTGTAATATAATTTACTGACCCTAAATTCTCATCTATTTTGTTTGGTTCTTTTCTTTTCCCTGTGTGCAAAAGGAGTGTTCTATCCATTTTCTTTACTTTATCCATAGCTTGACCCAATTTGTATGGATTATAACCCCTGGCTTTAAATCTATTACTTAGATTTTTAGCCTCCATCTCAAAGTCCTTCAGTTTTGAGCAATTCTTCTTCAACCTCTGGAATTGCCCCATTGGAATGTTGTTAATCCAATTTTTGTCATGACAGCTTTTGGCATTTTGAATAGTTTTGTATGGATCTCGTTTTCTTGGAAAAATATAACGTCCAAAAAATCTATTTCCAGGGAACTTTTCTTACTCGTAAATGAGAGATTAAAATCATTAGTATTTAGTTCATTGACAAACTCATCCATTAGGTTCTCACTTCCATCCCAAACCATAATGATGTCATCTATATATCTCCCCCAAGCTTTAATATTTGGGAGATAGATATTATTATGCCATATTACTTCCTCTTCACATAGGCCAAGGTAGAGATTGGCATAGCTAGGGGCAAATTTTGTCCCCATTGCTGTGCCCGTTATTTGTAGAAAGAATTTGTTATCAAAAATAAAAAAATTCTTCTCTAATGTAAATCTAATTGCCTCTAAGAGGAATCTCTGTTGATTTTCGGTGGAGTTTATTGTCTTTTTGTAGCTAGAAGTGGATGGCTTGTATCCCTTTTTCATGTGGGATATTAGTGTAGAGAGCATTTACGTCCATTGTAGCCCATAGCAAACTTTTTAAGAGTGTCTGGTGTATCTCAAGTTTTGAGCTCCGAAACAAGGGGTTGAAGGAAAAAAAACAATATACTCAGAGAGTTTATATGTAAGTGAACCAATCCCCGAGACTACCCGGGGGATTAAGCAGGTCTTTGTGGACTTTTGGCAGATGGTAAAATATCGCCGTCACTGGTGTATCATTTTGTAGATACCTCCATTCATTTTCATTAATCACGTTAAGATGTCTTGCATCATCCTACATTTATTCCTACTAATGCTAAAGGCAATTGTATTCCAGTGTTTGCCAAATTAGTACAAGAGGATTTTGATAATTTCTGTAAACAATACAAAATTAAGAAAGACAATCTGTCTAAAAAAGAGACAGATTTTATCAAACAACTTGAGAAAGATCATAACATCATAGTTAGGGAAGCGGACAAAGGTGGTGGAATTGTGCTTCAATATAGAGTGGACTATCTTAAGGAGGCAAAAAGAATGCTTTACAATACCAATACCTATAGGAAACTGAAATCTAGTCCAGTTAACATTTTTGTTAATGAATATAATAATACAACTTAAAAGTAAATGCAAACTTTAGAGCTCTGGTTAACTGTTACGCGAGTTAAATTGTGTCACAAAACACATGAAAAATACTTTCTACAGTACAGTTACACTCAATAACACTATCTAATAAAAATTATTTAAAAAAAACATATTGCACAAAAAAGTTATAAGGGCTCAAAGAGTTAGAAGAAAAAAAAGGACTTCAAAGGGCTTTAACATTTTGACTCCTGCATTTGGTTCCTGACTACTCTCTTTGTCCAGTGATTTGGTACTGCATTGCCTGGTTGTTGCTAATTCCTGCTTACCCTCGACTAACCTTCGGATTGTGATTTTGTAACCCTGAGTTTGTCTACTACTTTCTACCTACTGCTATAGGTCTAATTCTGACTGCGTGATCTACTGTCAGAGTGACCTTCTACATGGCGCTGAATAGTGGCCAGGAAGTAGGGAACGGCATCTGCTGGTCTTTCTATGGGGCTTGATTTTTTTGATAGTGAGGTCTTGCCACCAGTGCGAGACAGCGCTATTGTAGGAGGGAGAAAGATCATAATAGTGCGGTCTTGCCGATGGCAGCGTGACCTGCGCTATTATGAGCTGACAAGCCCTTAGCAACCAGTGTTCTCTACTGAACAATTGTTTAATAACTCTAAAACTACTGAATTAATTTACTTCAAAATGTGAAAATTTGCAGCATATATTAGTCATTATCAAATATTCTTTTGCAGTAGTTTAAAAAAGTTGCAGTAGTGCTGTAAGGTATTATAAATATATTATGAAGCACTTTAAGAGCATTGTTACGCTTGAATTCCATACACAAATATTAACACTTTTTTTTTTTCTAATAACTTAATTTAATTGAAAGCTGGATCCGCCACAACATGAAAACAAAACATTTTACAGAGATTTACCATTACACACACAAGGTTGAAGAAGAGATAGCATACTCTCGCACCGCGTGGGTAAGCGAGAGTCGCCAGTCAGAGGTTAATTTCCACATTGCTACAGAGACCAGCATCGTTTCCTATTTTTTAACAAATATAAACAAACATCAACTCAACATATAACTTGAGTGAAGAGCCACTCCATTAGACCCTCCACTCCGGGGGGGGGGCACACAAGAGGGGAAGCAATCACAATTCTCCAGCTGCGGGAGGCAAGGGGGGAGGACACCATCTACCATGGAGGTTTTCTTCCAACATAAACAAGGAGTTGCGAAAGGGATAGAGTATCCTATTTCGCACTTGTGGGGATATGTAGAGGAGGTAGGGTTCCCATTTGTGAATGAAGGCCTTAATTCTCTTTTCCAAGTCTCCCTGTACGTCTGTCTGTTCCACAAGTATCTGATTGTGTATTGCATGTAATAACTTCCCAAAGGGAGGAGCTTTATCAGTCACCCAGAATTGCAAAATTAGTCTCCTGGTAAGGAGTATAACAGAGTAGAGAAATTTTTTATGTCTTGGTGAAACCTCAAAGTCATGGAGGAAGATAATGTTAGTAGGCGTCAAATCTACCCCTTCCCCCAGGACCTTATGTAGCCAAAACCTGAACCTTCCCCATAGTCCGACAAGTTTGGGGCAGTCCCAGATGAGATGGATAATGTCAGGAGATGGTAGGGAACACTTAACGCAGCTGTCGACTGCTTGCGGTATCATCTTAGCTCTGAGCTTTGGGAGAATGAATGCCTGGTGAAACAGTTTTGTATGGACTTCTCTCGAGTATGCAGAGAGGGTGGCCGTGTGAACTTTAGAAAAGCTGTCAATCAGGTCTGGCATGGTAATGGATATATCTCTTGTTCCCTGCCATTTGCTGTGTAATGTCTGTAGGACCGGTTGCTCCAGGTGTGTTGCTATTTCATTGTATATGTTGGTAATGGAATGCGAGCCTCTTGTGCAATGCGGAACAACCTATCTATATTGGAGTTGGCATTTGTAAGTTGGTTGGTGGTAATGAGGGCCTGAACATAGTGTCTGCATTGGAAGTAAGCAAACCTAGTATCAGATGGGATATTATTGGTCTCTTTGAGAGTCTAGAATGGGTAAATTTGAAGTGTAGTAGGGATAAGTAGCTGCGCAATGGAAGTCAGCCTGAGGGCCCCCCAGATTTAAAAGGCCCGTGTAGTGTACCCTGGGATGAACTTAGGATTTCCTTGGATGGGTAAGTGTTTGGTGACTTCGTGATCAATTTTCCAGAATCTGCATGTCTTTCGCCACGCTCTAAGTGGGTCACGGAACAATATGCTTTGAGAAATGTGGGAGGGGAGCGACGACAGCCTGGCATGCCGCAAGTAGGCCACATTTAGATTTGCAACCATGTCCAGTTCTACGGCAGGGCTGAAATAGTCAGATCGTGTAATCCACCCTATTGTCAATTTAGCCAGCGTTGCCCAATTATACCATTGGATGTTTGGGAACTTAAGACCCCCCGCACTCACTGGCATAGACAATTTTGTTTTACTGATCCTGTGCTTCTTCTGGTTCCAGATAAATGAAGCAAAGGTAGTAGAAATGGTTTGTATGTCCCTATTATGGAGTAGTAAGGGAAGCATCTGCAAGGGGTATAGGAGTTTTGGCAGGATGATTATTTTGAGCAGATGGATCCTGCCGTGTAAAGATAAAGGGAATCCCCGCCAACCTTTAACAAGGTCCTGTGCATTGGCTATAACCCTGGGAATATTAAGGTGATAGAGGCGCATAGGGTCCACATGCAGCTGAATGCCCAAGTACTTAAAGGAGCCAGCTGTAATATGCAGGTTTGTGTCACTAAGTGTGGTATTCTTTTTGTTTTGGAGCCATGTCACCTCCGACTTGTCAACGTTTATTTTATAGCCAGTGAATCTACCAAACTTTGAGAGGATCTCAAGCATTGTAGGTATATTTGAGGCAGGGTCGCTTATATATAGGAGCAAGTCATCTGCAAAGAGAGATAAATGTAAAAGTTGTGTGTGAATCCGGAGGCCAGCACAATGTTGACGTATGTAACACGCTATAGGTTCAATTGCTAGGTCGAAGAGGAGTGGGGACAGGGGACAGCCCTGCCTAGTTCCTCTACCAAGCTCGAAAGAAGGGGACAAGTTATTATTTATGACTATGGATGCAGAGGGAGAGTCATACAGTCTTTGTATGACCTCGAAAAAATGACCCTTTATCCCGATTTTCACCAACGCTGTGTAAAGATGGTCCCACTCCACTCTATCAAACACTTTTTCGGCGTCTACAGCAAGCAGGCAAGCATCAGGCAGTGGAGTATCTGTGAGAGATTTTTGGGCCTGATGGTATCTTTCAATAACTGTAAGCGTTTTTCTCAAATTAAGTACTGAAGAGCGGTGTTTAACAAATCCCGTTTGATCCGGGTGGACCAGAAAACTGAGGACCTCTGCCAGCCGATTAGCCAAAATTTTTGTTAGTAGCTTATAGTCTCCGTTCAATAAGGAGATCGGCCTATAAGAAGAAGGTACAGTGGGGTCCCTATCAGGCTTAAGTATAACGCAGATATTCACATCTGAGAATCTGGAATCCGGGACAGAGGCCCCCGAAAGATACTCAGAGAAAAGGGTCGCCAATGTGGGGGCTATGTCAGAAGACAGGATTTTATAGTATTTCGCTGGGAGACCATCGGGCCCCTCCGCTTTGCCAAGTTTAACATGTTTAATAGTGTCTATTACTTCACGCAGTTGGATGGGTGCATTTAAAGAGGACAGTTGGTCCTGTGTTAAAGTTGGAACGACCACATCATTCCAGAAAGAGCATTTATCGGGTTCTGAGATCTCTTGCTTAGAGTATAAATTGGTGTAGAAGAAAACAAACTCCCGCATGATTGCGGGGGTGTCTGTGCGAAGCTCGCCCTTAACAGCCAGCGCTGGGATATATGACTTAGGCGTGACTGCTTTGACCATGGAAGCCATGGTTCTACCAGCCTTATTTCCATATCTATAAAACTTCCCCTGTCTATGGATCGCAAATGCATTGTCTACCATTTGGATGTGTGTGTCCCTTTCCTGTTTAAGGTCGTAATAGTGCTGTCTAGTTTGGGGTGTGGGATGGGACAGATAATTGTTATAGGCTAATGCGAGATTTGTTAACAGCTGATCCGTTATTTTTTTGCCCTTAAGATTATGGTGCGAGGTATATGCCGTGATTCTCCCTCTCAAGACAGCCTTAGAGGCATGCTAAAAGAGGTCCACATTATCTCGGTGTTGCGCATTATCAGCAGCATAGTCTATCCAAAAGGAACGCATCTGCTGCCGAAAGTCGGCGTTACTATATAGGAAAGATGGGAATCTCCATGTTTTTTGAGAGCTATTTGGGGGAGTAAAATCCAGGAGAAGCAGGATGGGCGCATGGTCTGAGATGGTTATAGGGTAGATTTTGGTGAGAGGGATATGTGGTGTAAGAGCAGGGGTTGTCAGGAAAAAGTCGATCCTAGACATAGTATGGTGCGATTTAGAGACACAAGCATAGTCTTTATCTGTTGGGTTGCGCAATCTCCACAGGTCAACCAGTCCCAAGCCCACCTTGAACCTCTCAGTAAGTTTCACCTCAGCTTTTTGTCTGCGAGATGTAGTACGTAGGGAGGGTCCCGCCGAGGGTTCTACAAATCTGTCTACAAAGGGTTCTACAAATCTGTCTAGCGGTAAAAGTTGCGTCATGTTAAAGTCTCCCCCCATAATTATAGGAAGCTCACTCCTTTTTGTTAGACAGTGTTGCAGGTGGTGCCAAAAGTGGGGCGAAAGATTGTTCGGTCCGTATACATTACAGAGTAAGTATGATTTGGATGCAATGCACAAGTTGGTGATTATGTAGCGTCCTTTAGTGTCTAAATCTGTGTCCGTGAGGGTGGCAGAGAGTCCCTTCCTTATCAAGATAGCTACCCCTCTCCTTCTTCCTTCCGTGGGTGTGCTAACAACCTGCCCCACCCATCTAGTTTTAAGCTTATCGTGTGAGTTTCCTGCAGGAGAGCTATGTCGGCATGTATTGAATTCAAGAAATGTAATATTTTACTTTGTTTGGCGGGAGATGTAATGCCCCCAACATTCCATGAAATTATATTACACCGTAATGCCATAAGGCAGAGAAAGGGGGATGTTATGATCTGGGCCCATTATGTGTTGTAAGGGGATGGGGAGCCAGGAGACGCTGCACACTCCCCACATAGCCAGGCAGCGGGACAAATCGCTAGCATGTTCAATGTTGTGTGCCAGGGTGTAGTACTTACAGAAATAGAGGGAGGGAAAGGACCTGAACAACAGCTTACACATCCACCAGAGCGCCAGTTGGTCCCTGGGTCGGAATTCCCCCGGAGTGGGGGCAAAATCTCTGGAGAGGATAGAGAAGGGAGGGCATCAGCAAAGCACATGACAATATAACCAAGACCTATCCGGTCCCACAGTCCACTCCACCGGTGCTACTAGTCACGCTGCTAACTTGGGGAGGAGAAATCGGGACCAACCCTTCATAACTGCAAATGGGTAGAGCACCGGGGGAGTGGTGGATAAGCATCAGTACAATTACATTCAACAGCAGAGGTGACAATGAAGGTGATTTCAATACCTGAAGCACCAAAGTACATGTCTCGAACATAGTGCAGGGCTTTGTATCGTCAAATGGTTGTAAATTAAGCGAAAAATAGGGAATAAGGTCTTTCAGGCGTGATCTAGGGATATAATAAGCCCTGAAAGATGGCATATCAGTGGCAAGCAGCTGGGGAACAAAACTTTTCGCTAACATATAATGCAACCGCAAAGGGCAAGACTGTATTAGGAAATAAATGGTTAATCTCCCCAAGCATAAGCATATATATGGGCAAGGTTTACAAATAGGGAGGAGGTCCGAGAGGGCCAAGAGTATCAACATATGACATATAGGTCTCTGCGGTAAGATACACTCTGCAGGGGCCTGCGTGGGCGAGGTATATAGCATGAATGGGTTTATTGGGAGACCTCCGTAAAGGGTAAGGCATAATGAACCCCTTTTTGGGTTAGTTAAAAATGTATATGCATAGGGGGGTGGGTATGTGCCATGCTTAGGACCCTGGACTATAAGATTGGGGTTAGAACGTGGAAACATGAGAACATTTAAAACAATAACTGCTATTATGACTTTCAGAAACAAAGTACAAGACTCAACATAAGGAACTTTAACAATAAATGATGAGGGTAGGGTCTCTCCAGAGACCGCAGCTCCAGCCTCCCAGCTCAGGGGAACCAAGGCAGGAACAGTCCGCTGCAGTGCTATTGCTAAGTGGAATAACCGGTCCACCAAAGTCCATTGGGGCAGACCTTCTCCCACCGGATTCGCCTCTGGAGAGTTGGACGCTCAAAGTCAGTGCACTTCATCTTGCGTATCCTTGTCTAGGTATGCTTGCAGTTCCTTAGGAGTACTGAAGTATTTTGGCCCAGTAGACGTTTGCAGCCTTAACTTGGCCGGGTATAAGAGTGTGGCCTGTTTCCCCTCTTTATGCAGCCTAGAACACAGAGGGGCAAAGTCTCTCCGCATTTTAGATACTTCGGCAGAGAAGTCCTGAAAAATTAGCAGTTGCTTTCCCTCAAACTGTTGGTTTCCAGCATGGGCCCGGTATGCTCTCAACAAGGCAAGTTTTTCCTGATAGTTAAGGCACTTGAAGATTACCTGTCGTGGGCGAGAGTTCAAGGTTTCAAGACCTTTATCCGGACCTAGGCGATGTGCCCTTTCTACATCTAAAGGCAGGTGGTCTGCGTTCATCTTTAGTAGCTTAGGCAGAGTCAGGGCAGTAAATTCCAGCAGATCCTTACTTTTTATTGTTTCCGGGACCCCTACTTCTCGAAGGTTATTTCTTCGACTTCGGTTTTCGAGGTCCTCTACTTTCTCTTGCAAGGCTTTATTCTGTCGCTGAAGTTGTCTTACTGAGGCAGATGTAGACGTTTGCATATCTTCCACATCAGATATGCGTTGTTCGGCGTGAGTGAGCCTAGTGGAAAATTGACCTACTTCTCTAGTGAGTGTGTCCACTCCTGCTTGAAGGGTCTCCATCTTGGGTAGGAAAAAGGATTTTAGTTCCTGAAGTAGGGCAGATGAGTCTGTTGTGATAATTTGTGAGGGTCTAGGGGAGGGTGGAGAGTCTGCATGCTGGTCCGTTGCTGGCCGCTTCTTCTCTGAGTGTTTGCCTCTGGAAGCCATTATTTCCGCCGCCTTGCTGGTAGTAGTCGCAAAATAGTAGTCAAGCTTCATGCAAACTGCTCTGGCCTTATTAAAGCTTTATTTGTATTTGCTTGTTATAGCTGTAAATGTCCCCTAGGTGGCAGTGCAGGATAGTAAATCATGGGTTGCAGGGAGAATGACAGACAAGTGGGAGCAGGGAGCAGTTAGGATGGGGAGGATAAACAGTAAACTTCCTTCACAATTATATTGTACAAATAGAGATAGTCCACATATTCATGTTGCAAACGGTAAATACCAATCCAAAAATTATAAGCAGCATACAGGTTGAACAGTACAGTTCATCAAGGGAGCATATATATCAGTGGGATGAACAAAAGCAAAAAAAAAACCTTATTCTCTGCACCTGCTTTCCCCTCCCTGCCTCCTGAAAGTTCCACAGCAGGCCAACAGTCCAAGCAAAGCAGTAAAGGTGTCAGTTTTCTGTATGTAACTGGCTTCGTAGAAAGATATGTCCCCCAAAGACTGTTTAAAGGCTTATATATTAAGAGTGGCTGGAAAGTCTCTATAACAGTGCCCGTGGGTTATGGGGAAGGGGAATATTGTAATGGGCTCCCCACGTGGCAGTTGCTACTTGCAGTTTTTTTAATGTGTGACAAGCTCACTGAGCGGTTCTCGCTCCCCAGTAAATAGATAGCCAAACATGTACTTCAAATGTTTTTCCCCTAGTGATCTGTGGTGACTGTGGCTGTAATGGCAGCGGTAGTAGTGCCCTTGTCTCACGAGCCATGCAAGCCTGCCTCGCTTACCCTCACCTCCAGTATAGCACAGCTCCTTTATATTTAATTTTTCCAGTTGTCAGGGGGTATTATCTAGGGCTCTGAGTTATCCCACCGCCTTCGCTCTGTAGCGATGTAAAGATTTGCTCTCTGGTGCCTACAGACTGACCGATGTGGCTGCTGAGAGAGGAGGCCGTAATCCAAGATGGCGCTTGCACTCTGCGCTTCGTTGCGCACTTCTGACTGTCTGGGGGCAAGGGCGATGTGTTGGCCCTTCACACTACTTTGCCAGTTAGGGTTGGTAATAAGAGAGTCCTAACAAGGCTAATGTGTGTGGGGAGCGGGCTGGTAGCAGACTATTTAGCTGTTTTTAAGAGCTGAGTATACGAAGCTCTTATCGCCTGCTGCCAGTCCGTTGCACCACCCACCGGAAGTCCAAATATTAACACTTTTATATGTGAGTTTACACCCCAGAAGACCCACTGTATATTTAACCGTTGCTATGTACAATACATACAAAGAGCTATGTATAACTTATACTAAGGAAAATCTCATATTTAGTATAATCAGACCACTCCTTTATCCATCTTTTTTTTTTATATCACTATTTATTAGAATTGTTTGTAGGAACAGCCTCATCTGAGTCTTCATTCCGTTGACTTTCCCTTTTTCTGCTCTACTGCTTTCTCTGCCATCCATTTTCCTGCTTTCTTTCCAATTCCTTTCATAATATTTCCTACTATGGACCGTTTCTCCCTCAAGGTCTCTAGCAGATTTGCAACCTCAACTGACTCTCCACTCCAGTTTGCAGGGAGTGCTCTGGCATAGAGCTCAGACCACAGCAGGAAATAGATGATGCAGATCAACTGGTAATTCATTATTCAGCAGTACTGGTCTGGACTGGCAGACTTCAAAACAATGTTAAATACAGATTAGACCTATGACCTTTTTCTAAAAACTTCACCTGTAAATGGATGCTGACATTTTGCTTTTAGTGGACACTGGCTGTTGCCGTTTTACTGGGCTCTAGCTGTTGTCCTCTCACTTGAAACTTGCTTGATTATATTAACCTCGTAAGATTATTTGGCTACTGATTTAAGAAAACACTGAACTATTGAATATATAAATATAATCAGTGACGTGCAGTGAGGTCAGAGGCAGGTGAGGCACTGGCTAGGATATGCCTTCATTCTTTAGATATCCTTTGTTGAAGAAATAGCAATGTACATGGGTGAGCCAATCACATGAGGTATCTATTGTGCAGCCACCAATCAGCAGCTACTGAGCATATTTAGATATGATTTTCAACAAAGGATATCAATAGAATGAAGGAAATTAGATATTAGATGTAAATTGGACAGAGGGGGTGGGAGAGACAGGGAGAGAGAGATAGAGAGACAGAGTGGAGAGAGAGACACAAAGAGAGACAGAGGGGAGAGAGACAGAGAAAGAGGCCATGGGGGAGAATGAGACATGTAAGGAAAGAGCCAGAGGGGGTGGGAGAGAGAGATGGATGAAGGTGAACTTGCCAGCAAAACATTTTGATATTCCCTGCGACATATTTCTTTTTTCTGCAGTTGGATCTCCCTCTCTCTCTCTAGTTGCGTCCTTATCTGCATGACAACATACTAATAGCTCAGGCGCACGCCGCACACAAAATATCATCCGCCTGAAGCTGAAATTCACCCGCCGCAACAGTCCCACCCACTGACTAGTCAGTCACTGTCAGTGAGACTGGGACCGCGCGCTGATTGGCTGAGGCGGGGCAGGCAGGGCTGAGAGGGCTCCCGAGGCTGCCATAGACCAGCCTCTATTGGGAGCGGTATGGGTATATACAGTCCCAAATAAGCAAGCACTCACTGGCGTTTGTAAATAGGGAAAAGTTTACTTGCAGATAGTACAACTTACCACCTCTTATAAGTGCCACCATCATCCCCCTCAGTGAAGACGCTCTGCCGCATCCGGAAAACCGATCAGCCCCAATCCGCCACTGCGCATGCGCGCACAGGACTACCGGTCCCCATCTGGGCCAACGTTAGAAAATAGAATTAACAAAGGTTAAAAACATATGCAAAAGGCTGCATAGAACATAGAGCATAAGGGCATATCCACAACACAAGCATACAGGATGTACATCAAATAGCGGTATACATATAAATGCCTCCATAACAATAAATGCATTAACAGTATATATGTATCATTTGGTTATAACCGCACTAACTGCAGCATATTGCAAGGCATACCAAATTAAATGTATAACATACCGCAATGAATATATACCCTCCAAACTTACTCCTAACTTATGTGGAATCAGGACTATAGATAAAGGGGCAGTAGATAAGGGGCACCAATGGAGGTGCATGGGAAACTCATGTTGAACACATAGATCACCATACCGTAATCACAGAACAGAATATACTATCAGGAAGGGGCACACTAACTAACCTGGAATTGTACTCCCTACATCAGACAAGACATCAAATTAGGCCAACATAAACAAATGTATATATATATTCTAGAAAGGAGGTGATCTACATTACCCAGATTGATTTATAAAAAAACAATGCAGGTCGAAATTGGTGTTTAGACCTCTGGGTATTAGGGTCTCAAGCGTGAAAATCCACTTGGATTCTCTCTGGAGAAGAATCTTACCCCTGTTACCTCCCCTCACTGGTGCTGTCACATGATCAATAATCATGTATGTCAAATCCGAGACACTATGCTTATGAAGTAAGAAATGCCGTGCCACTGGCTGTTCAGAGCTCCCAGTGTTGAGAGCTAACCGTATAGCCGACCTATGGTTGGCCATACGAGTACGTAGATTGTCCTGGGTCTTCCCTACATAGAACAGCCCACACGGGCAATGAATCATATATACCACATGTGTAGTGGATGTCAAATCGTCTATTCCTCTAAGGGTGTACAAAAAATTTCCCTTGGGACAATCCACTACAGGTCACACATCCACTACACCGGTAGCAACCGTTCCTGTCACTGCCTAGCCAAGTTCTGTTGGTATAACTCGGTTTATTATCTGTACGTAAAAGTAAATCACGTAAGGATCTACCCCTCCTATAACCGACCATAGGATTATCAAAATCCTTAAACGGCAGGGCAGTGTCAGATCTGATAGTGTCCCAATTCTGTTTGAGTATCATCGGTACTTCCATCTTATCTGGTGAGAATACTGTAGGAAAAATGAGTCTCTTTTTAGTAGGATCACAAACTTTTTTCACAAGTGCTTGTTCCTGTGTCATACGTAGAGCATCACTAAGGGGACCACATAGGACTTTATCTTTGTATCCTCTTACTCTGAATTTGTTGAACATCTCATCAAGTTGTTCGGCCTTTTTGGTGGAATCACTGTTATTCCTAACAACCCTTTGAAACTGGGATCTAGGCAAGGCTTTCTTTAGGTTAGGATGGTGGCAGCTGGTAGCATCTAGCATCTGTCAGTACTTTTGTGAAATAAAGTAGTTGTGAGCCTGGTACCATTCTTCATGATCCTTAAATCTAAAAAGTCAATGCTAGTTCGGTCACAGTTCATCTTGAACTTCAAGTTTGGATTCTGTAGATTTAGAGATAGTAACCAATCATCCAACTCCTCTCTTGTGCCACTCCAAATTAGCAGAAGATCATCTATATAACGTTTAAATTCTTTTAACACAAGAGTGCCTGACTTCCGCTCCCTGAGAAACTGTACTGCCGCTGGGAAGGGAGACCAGCTGCCTCCGCTTCCTGAAAGGGTTGCTGCCGCTGAGGAGGGAGACCGGCTGTCTCCGCTCCTTGCAAGGGGTTCTGCCACTGGGGAGAGAGATCAATATCCGTCTCTCCCTGCAAGGGGTTCTGCCTACGGGGAGGGAGGACAACTACTTACGCTCCCAGGGGATGGCTCTGCCGCTGGGGAGAGAGACTAACTGTCTCCTCTCCCTGCTCCTGGCTTTACCGCTGGGATGCGAGACCGACTGTCTCCTCTCCCAGGAATGGGTTCTGCATAAGGGGAGCGAGGACGACTACCTCCACTCCCAGGGGATGGCTCTACCGCTGGGGAGAGAGACCGACTGTCTCCTCTCCCTGCTCCTGGCTCTGCCCCTGGGGAGAGAGACTGACTGTCTCCTCTCCCAGGAAACGGTTCTGCGTAAGGGGAGGGAGGACGACTTCCTCCGCTCCCAGGGGATGGCTCTGCCACTGGGGAGAGAGACTGACTGTCTCCTCTCCCAGGAAGGAGTTCTGCGCAAGGGGAGGGAGGATGACTACCTTCGCTCCCAGGGGATGGATCTGCCGCTGGGGAGAGAGACCAACTGTCTCCTTTCCCTTCTCCTGGCTCTGCCGCTGGGGAGAGAGACTGACTGTCTCCTCTCCCAGGAAGGGGTTCTGCTTACGGCGAGGGATGACAACTACCTCCGCGACCAGGGGATGGCTCTGCTGCTGGGGAGAGAGACCAGCTATCTCCTCTCCTTGCTCCTGGCTCTGCCACTGGGGAGACTGACTGTCTCCTCTCAGAGGAAGGGGTTCTGCGTAAAGGGAGGGAGGACGACTACCTTCGCTCCCAGGGGATGGCTCTGCCGCTGGGGAGAGAAAACAACTGTCTCCTCTCCCTGCTCCTGGCTCTGCCGCTGGGGAGAGAGACCGACTGTCTCCTCTCCCAGGAAGGGGTTCTGCCGCTGGGAAGAGTTATCGACATCCATCTCTCCCTGCAAGGGGTTCTGCCTACGGGGAGGGAGGACGACTACCTCCTGTCCCTGATTTTCCGGAGCTGCTGCAAGGGCTGGGCAGAGGCCGGCGGCTCTCTGCCCTGTTTCCAACGCTTCTGCTGGAGTGGCTCCCATGTCCAAGTCCTTAATCTCGGGGCCATGCTGCTGATCTGTATCTAGCAGCTCGTCGCTGATGCTCAATTGCCATTCATCTGAGGCCAACCTCCATGATTCCCAGACTGCTGAACCACAGCTCCCTGCAGACTCTGTGGCATGCTGCTGAACTCGGTCTAGCAGCCTCTTGTCTGCCTTTTCCAGTTCCCATTCTTGGAAAATAAGCGATACCATATCGGATACTAGCCAGGGTAACCCCGAGAGATCCAACAGCTGCTCCCGGGAGAAGCAAATGTTCTTTACTCTCAGTTTTGCCCAGCTCCCAAATTCTGGGTCCTCTGTCAACTTTTCCAATAGTAATCCAGAGCCGCCAAAGCCCTTGTAGCTGGCAAGTGACCACAGCCTGTAGCCACCCCTGATGCCCAACAGCACCAGTATTCAGGGTCCTACCTTGTGGCAGACTCCGGCTACCCAGACTAGGTAGCTCTGCCAGAGGGTCTTTCCTCTGCCTGGAACAGGCTGCTATGTAGCCCAGGAAAGTGAATTTAGCAGGAGCCCATCCAAATAACTAGACATACTAGCATTCAGGTGAAACAGGAACTAATTTTATTGTAAAACACACCCTCATTTATACACAAAGCTCATCTTGATAAGACACTGGACAATCCCACAATTTTCCCGCCATTCCCGCCCCTCCAGACAGACCGGCGCTTCCATAGCAGCCATAGTCCCACAGAATTCCAGGACACAGGTGTGAAGGTTTTTGGGTGATCCCGGGGGAGCGGGGGCACTTCTAGGCTCTCGGCCCCCAGATGCCACAGTCCAAAAAGCGGTGTGATTCGTTACCCGAGATACAGCCCGTTGAAGTTATGGGGGTAGGGTTTTCTAAAACCCCCGGTTCCCAAAGGAGCTCTCCTCTTGTAATCCCCCCACCTCTTGTCCTCCATAGGGTCTACCAATCCCCAAAAGAGCAGAGCTCTGGGGCAAAGGGCTTCTGGAGCGACCAGGGGTAAATTTAGCGGGTGTCCTGCTGTTCTGTGGCGAACCGGGAGTTCTAAGAGCCCGGCCAGCCTGAGAGGGGTTTGGCGGGTGTTCGTTGTAAGGCGGCCGACCGGGAGTTCCAGGAGCCCAGCCAGCCTAGGAAGGTTTTTCCTAGTCATAGATCAGCTCTTCCATAACCCAGTGTACACAGCAAAACAACACATAGCACGCAACTTGGAGATCCCATAAGCCATGAAATGGCCAAATCTAATGTAACAGGGAGTGAGCCATGTAGTAGGGGGGTGGGAGGTAGCCTTAGCTATCTGGTATTCGTGACAAACCTCATCTGAGTCTTCACTTGATTCCTTGGACTTTCCCTTTATAACCTCTCCTGCTTTCTTTTTTGCCAATTGGCCTGCTTTTTTGGTCGCCAATTGTACTGCTTTCTTTGCTGCTTTCTTTCCGACTCCTTTCAGAATATTTCCTACTATGGAACGTTTCTCCTGCAAGGTCTCTACCAGATCACTTGTTCGTAACCTTAACTGACTCTCCACTCCAGTTTGCAGGGAGTGGTCCTGTCATAGAGCTCAAACCACAGAGGAAAGTAGACGACGCAGATGAACTGGTAGTTCATTATTCAGCAGGACTGGCAATCTGCAAAACAATGTTAGATATAGATTAGACATGTCATTTTTCTAAAAACTTCACCTGGCAATGGATGCTGATATTCCCCTCTCTATAGACACTGACTCTTTGCTTCTTAGTGGACACCGACTGTTGCCGTTTTATTGGACTCTAGCTGTTGTCCTCTCACTTGAAACTTGCTTGATTATCTCAATCTCTTAAGATTCTCTGGCTACTGTTCTAAGAAAACACTGAACTATTGAATGTATAGACTTTCATCAACAAACATCCCTGATGCTTCCAAAGTTCGTCATAAAGAATGAAAATTTGAGAGTTCTTTATAATGCAACAAAACCTTTCAAATATATTACTGACGTAGAAAAGCTACATACTTATAGACTTCATCTTTATGGGATGAAAAATATCTCAAATTCACATTATTCACTAATCTCTGCATGTTGTCAGATGAGGTATTAAACTTAGAAGTCCCCATATACAAAAGTGAAACCAGAACGTGGGCATTAGGTTCACCAGTTTTTAAAAAAGCACAAAGCTTTATAACTACACCAGTCTTCATATGGTATAAATAACAGAACAAATGCGCTAAATCCAGCAGTTCAATTATATACTAAAGTAAGACCCTGTGAGTAATATTTTTTTTTTTATTGAGACCCATACATATTGTATACACTCAAAGGTACATACAACTCAGTACAACTCAGAATTTATTTCCCCTAGAGACTTGGATTTTAAGTGCATGATATAACTGATACCAGTGTATACAGTGAGCACCTTTTTTTTTATTGAGAATAAATATCACTCATGTACAGGTTATCAGATAAGCAAGAAAAGTATTCGGCATACCATATTACTGCCATTGTTACGCTCCACTTCAATCTAAGCCTTAGGTCCCCATGTATTAAAAGGCGTGTTGACAGCTTCTCAACTTTTTTATCCACTGGCCTGTATGCAGCATTACACAGAAGGTAATGCCCGCCCCTTCACTCGTGCGAGAAGGGACTGTCAATCACTGAGAACGAGCAAGCTCTCTGTGATTTCTCTTCACCATTTCAGAGGTTGCGAAGAGTGTAAGAAGCAATGTTCTAATGACCACTGCTTCTTACATTGCGGAAAGCAGACTCGCATGTGCGGTACTGCCCTGCAAGTGCTCCAGAACAGCTTACCCTGCTTTGTACATGGAGTCATTATCCTGTATACACTACAGATCTTTTACATTGTAGTAATTATATTTTTGATGTATATATTGAAAAAATACTTCAATGTCCAGTTAACAGACCAGTAATAGGTCTATTTACAATATCAGTGTCAAAAAAGAGTTAATTTTAACATTATTACCTTCAAAGCTAAGGTCCAAACATTCAAATGAATGAAGGAACCCTTAATCAGAAGGATTAAAGGCCATATATAAGAGTAATCAGAATCCCTGACTCCTGTTCCTGCTTGATTCTGGGCATTACTTTGGGCAGCTTGAATGATCATGGCACCACTAAGGCATTAACCATAACAGCCCACCACCTGACACAATGGGCTAGATTACGAGTCTAGAGATATCATTTGCGCGCAAGCAAAATCGTTTTTTTTCACGGCCGTTTCCACGCATGTTAAATTCTGCTCATAATATAACTTAAAAGTAAATGTGAACTTTAGAGCTCTGGATAACTGTTACGCGAGTTAAATAGTGTCACAAAACACATCAAAAATACTTTCTACAGTACAGTTACACTCAATAACACTATCTAATAAAAAAATAAAAAAACATATTGCACAAAAAAGTTATAAGGGCTCAAAGAGTTAGAAGAAAAAAAAGGACTTCAAAGGGCTTTAACATTTTGACTCCTGCATTTGGTTCCTGACTACTCTCTTTGTCCAGTGATTTGGTATTGCATTGCCTGGTTGTTGCTAATTCCTGCTTACCCTCGACTAACCTTCGGATTGTGATTTTGTAACCGTGAGTTTGTCTACTACTTTCTACCTACTGCTATAGGTCTAATTCTGACTGCGTGATCTACTGTCAGAGTGACCTTCTACATGGCGCTGAATAGTGGCCAGGAAGTAGGGAACGGCATCTGCTGGTCTTTCTATGGGGCTTGATTTTTTTGATAGTGAGGTCTTAACCACCAGTGCGAGACAGCGCTATTGTAGGAGGGAGAAAGATCATAATAGTGCGGTCTTGCCGATGGCAGCGTGACCTGCGCTATTATGAGCTGACAAACCCTTAGCAACCAGTGTTCTCTAGTGAACAATTGTTTAATAACTCTAAAACTACTGAATTAATTTACTTCAAAATGTGAAAATTTGCAGCATATATTAGTCATTATCAAATATTCTTTTGCAGTAGTTTAAAAAAGTTGCAGTAGTGCTGTAAGGTATTATAAATATATTATGAAGCACTTTAAGAGCATTGTTACGCTTGAATTCCATACACAAATATTAACACTTTTATATGTGAGTTTACACCCCACAAGCCCCACTGTATATTTAACCGTTGCTATGTACAATACATACAAAGCTATGTATAACTTATACTAAGGAAAACCTCATATTTATTATAATCAGATCACTCCTTTATCCATCTTTTTTTTTTTTTATATCACTATTTATTAGAATTGTTTGTGGGAACAGCCTCATCTGAGTCTTCATTGCATTGACTTTCCCTTTTTCTGCTCTACTGCTTTCTCTGCCACCCATTTTCCTGCTTTCTTTCCAATTCCTTTCAGAATATTTCCTACTATGGAACGTTTCTCCCTCAAGGTCTCTAGCAGATTTGCAACCTCAACTGACTCTCCGCTCCAGTTTGCAGGGAGTGTTCTGGCATAGAGCTCAGACCACAGCAGGAAATAGATGATGCAGATCAACTGGTAATTCATTATTCAGCAGTACTGGTCTGGACTGGCAGACTTCAAAACAATGTTAAATACAGATTAGACCTATGACCTTTTTCTAAAAACTTCACCTGTAAATGGATGCTGACATTTACCTGTCAATAGATGCTGACACTTTGCTTTTAGTGGACACTGGCTGTTGCCGTTGTACTGGGCTCTAGCTGTTGTCCTCTCACTTGAAACTTGCTTGATTATATTAACCTCGTAAGATTATCTGGCTACTGATTTAAGAAAACACTGAACTATTGAATATATATATATATATATATATAATCAGTGACGTGCAGTGAGGTCAGAGGCAGGTGAGGCACTGGCTAGGATATGCCTTCATTCTTTAGATATCCTTTGTTGAAGAAATAGCAATGTACATGGGTGAGCCAATCACATGAGGTATCTATTGTGCAGCCACCAATCAGCAGCTACTGAGCATATTTAGATATGATTTTCAACAAAGGATATCAAGAGAATGAAGGAAATTAGATATTAGATGTAAATTGGACAGAGGGGGTGGGAGAGACAGGGAGAGAGAGATAGAGAGACAGAGGGGAGAGAGAGACACAAAGAGAAACAGAGGGGAGAGAGACAGAGAAAGAGGCCATGGGGTAGAATGAGACATGTAAGGAGAGAGCCAGAGGGGGTGGGAGAGACAGGGAGAGAGAGATGGATGAAGGTGAACTTGCCAGCAAAACATTCTGATATTCCCTGCGACATATTTCTTTTTTCTGCAGTTGGATCTCCCTCTCTCTCTCTACTTGCGTCCTTATCTGCATGGCAACATACTAGTAGCTCAGGCGCACGCCGCACACAAAATATCATCCGCCTGAAGCTGAAATTCACCCGTTGCAACAGTCCCACCCACTGACTAGTCAGTCACTGTCAGTGAGACTGGGACCACACGCTGATTGGCTGAGGCGGGGCAGGCAGGGCTGAGAGGTCCCCCGAGGCTGCCATAGACCAGCCTCTATTGGGAGCGGTATGGGTATATACAGTCCCAAATAAGCAAGCACTCACTGGCGTTTGTAAATAGGCAAAAGTTTACTTGCAGATAGTACAAATTAGTACATAAGTTAACGTTTTCGGGCCGTAGCCCGTCCTCAGACTTACAAAAACTAAACAACTTACCATTATAAGTGCCACCATTATCCCCCTCAGTGAAGACGCTCTGCCGCATCCGGAAAACCGATCAGCCCCAATACGCCACTGCGCATGCGCGCACAGGACTACCGGTCCCCATCTGGGCCAACGTTAGAAAATAGAATTAACAAACGTTAAAAACATATACAAAAGGCTGCATAGAACATAGAGCATAAGGGCATACCCACAACACAAGCATACACGATGTACATCAAATAGCGGTATACATATAAATGCCTCCATAACAATAAATGCATTAACAGTATATATGTATCATTTGGTTATAACCACACTAACTGCAGCATATTGCAAGGCATACCAAATTAAATGTATAACATACCGCAATGAATATATACCCTCCAAACTTACTCCTAACTTATGTGGAATCAGGACTATAGATAAAGGGGCAGTAGATAAGGGGCACCAGTGGAGGTGCATGGGAAACTCATGTTAAACACATAGATAGATCACCATAACGTAATCACAGAACAGAATATACTATCAGGAAGGGGCACACTAACTAACCGGGAATTGTACTCCCTACATCAGACAAGACATCAAATTAGGCCAACATAAACAAATGTATATATATATTCTAGAAAGGAGGTGATCTACATTACCCAGATTGATTTATAAAAAACAATGCAGGTCGAAATTGGCGTTTAGACCTCTGGGTATTAGGGTCTCAAGCGTGAATATCCACTTGGATTCTCTCTGGAGAAGAATCTTACCCCTGTTACCTCCCCTCACTGGTGCTGGCACATGATCAATAATCATGTATCTCAAATCCGAGACACTATGCTTATGAAGTAAAAAATGCAGTGCCACTGGCTGTTCAGAGCTCCCAGTGTTGAGAGCTAACCGTATAGCCGACCTATGGTTGGCCATACGAGTACGTAGATTGTCCTGGGTCTTCCCTACATAGAACAGCCCACACGGGCAATGAATCATATATATATTATATTATATATATATATATATTATATTCAGCGCTGCGGAATCTGTTGGTGCTCTACAAATACCTGATAATAATAATAATAATATACCACATGTGTAGTGGTACATGTGACCCTGTAGTGGATGTCAAATCGTCTATTCCTCCAAGGGTGTACAAAAAATTTCCCTTGGGACAATCCACTACAGGTCACACATCCACTACACCGGTAGCAACCGTTCCTTTCACTGCCTAGCCAAGTTCTGTTGGTATAACTCGGTTTGTTATCTGTACGTAAAAGTAAATCACGTAAAGATCTACCCCTCCTATAACCGACCATAGGATTATCAAAATCCTTAAACGGCAGGGCAGTGTCAGATCTGATAGTGTCCCAATTCTGTTTGAGTATCATCGGTACTTCCATCTTATCTGGTGAGAATACTGTAGGAAAAATTAGTCTCTTTTTAGTAGGATCACAAACTTTTTTCACAAGTGCTTGTTCCTGTGTCATATGTAGAGCATCACTAAGGGAAACACATAGGACTTTATCTTTGTATCCTCTTGCTCTGAATTTGTTGTACATCTCATCAAGTTGTTCGGCCTTTTTGGTGGAATCACTGTTATTCCTAACAACCCTTTGAAACTGGGATCTAGGCAAGGCTTTCTTTAGGTTAGGATGGTGGCAGCTGGTAGCATCTAGCAAGGAGTTTCTGTCAGTACTTTTGTGAAATAAAGTAGTGGTGAGCCTGGTACCATCCTTCATGATCCTTAAATCTAAAAAGTCAATGCTAGTTTGGTCACAGTTCATCTTGAACTTCAAGTTTGGATTCTGTAGATTTAGAGATAGTAACCAATCATCCAACTCCTCGCTTGTGCCACTCCAAATTAGCAGAAGATCATGTATATAACGTTTAAATTCTTTTAACACAAGAGTGCCTGACTTCTGCTCCCTGAGAAACTGTACTGCCGCTGGGAAGGGAGACCAGCTGTCTCCGCTTCCTGAAAGGGTTGCTGCCGCTGAGGAGGGAGACCGTCTGTCTCCGCTCCCTGCAAGGGGTTCTGCCACTGGGGACAGAGATCAATATCCGTCTCTCCCTGCAAGGAGTTTTGCCTACGGGAGGGAGGACAACTACTTCCGCTCCCAGGGGATGGCTCTGCCGCTGGGGAGAGAGACTGACTGTCTCCTCTCCCTGCTCCTGGCTTTACCGCTGGGGAGCGAGACCGACTGTCTCCTCTCCCAGGAATGGGTTCTGCATAAAGGGAGCGAGGACGACTACCTCCACTCCCAGGGGATGGCTGTACCGCTGGGGAGACCGACTGTCTCCTCTCCCTGCTCCTGGCTCTGCCCCTGGGGAGAGAGACTGACTGTCTCCTCTCCCAGGAAACGGTTCTGCGTAAGGGGAGGGAGGACGACTACCTCCGCTCCCAGGGGATGGCTCTGCCGCTGGGGAGAGAGACTGACTGTCTCCTCTCCCAGGAAGGAGTTCTGCGCAAGGGGAAGGAGGATGACTACCTTCGCTCCCAGGGGATGGCTCTGCCGCTGGGGAGAGAGACCAACTGTCTCCTTTCCCTGCTCCTGGCTCTGCCGCTGGGGAGAGAGACCGACTGTCTCCTCTCCCAGGAAGGGGTTCTGCTTAAGGCGAGGGAGGACAACTACCTCCGCGACCAGGGGATGGCTCTGCTGCTGGGGAGAGAGACCAACTATCTCCTCTCCCTGCTCCTGGCTCTGCCACTGGGGAGACTGACTGTCTCCTCTCCGAGGAAGGGGTTCTGCTTAAAGGGAGGGAGGACGAGTGCCTCCGCTCCCAGGGGATGGCTCTGCCGCTGGGGAGAGAGAACGAATGTCTCCTCTCCCTGCTCCTGGCTCTGCCGCTGGGGAGAGAGACCAACTGTCTCCTCTCCTAGGAAGGGGTTCTGCCGCTGGGAAGAGTTATCGACATCCATCTCTCCCTGCAAGGGGTTCTGCCTACGGGGAGGGAGGACGACTACCTCCTGTCCCTGATTTTCTGGAGCTGCTGCAAGGGCTGGGCAGAGGCCGGCGGCTCTCTGCCCTGTTGCCAACGCTTCTGCTGGGGTGGCTCCCATGTCCAAGTCCATAATCTCGGGGCCAGGCTGCTGATCTGTATCTAGCAGCTCGTCGTTGCTGATGCTCAATTGCCACTCATCTGAGGCCAACCTCCATGATTCCCAGACTGCTGAACCACAGCTCCCTGCAGACTCTGTGGCATGCTGCTGAACTCGGTCTAGCAGCCTCTTGTATGCCTTTTCCAGTTCCCATTCTTGGAAAATAAGCGATACCATATCAGATACCAGCCAGGGTAACCCCGAGAGATCCAACAGCTGCTCCCGGGAGAAGCAAATGTTCTTTTCTCTCAGTTTTGCCCAGCTCCCAAGTACTGGGTCCAATAGTAATCCAGAGCCGCCAAAGCCCTTGTAGCTGGCAAGTGACCACAGCCTGTAGCCACCCCTGATGTCCAACAGCACCAGTATTCAGGGTCCTACCTTGTGGCAAACTCCCAGACTAGGTAGCTCTGCCAGAGGGTCTTTCCTCTGCCTGGAACAGGCTGCTATGTAGCCCAGGAAAGTGAATTTAGCAGGAGCCCACCTAAATAACTAGACATACTAGCATTCAGGTGAAACAGGAACTAATTTTATTGTAAAACACACCCTCATTTATACACAAAGCTCATCTTGATAAGACACTGGACAATCCCACAATTTTCCTGCCATTCCCGCCCCTCCAGACAGACCGGCGCCTCCATAGCAGCCATAGTCCCACAGAATCCCAGGACACAGGTGTGACGGTTTCGGGGTGACTACGGGGGAGCGGCGGCACTTCTAGGCTCTCTGCCCCCAGATGCCACAGTCCAAAAAGCGGCGTGATTCGTTACCCGAGATACAGCCCGTTGAAGTTATGGGGGTAGGGTTGTCTAAAAAACCCTGGTTCCCAAAGGAGCTCTCCTCTGGTAATCCCCCCACCTCTTGTCCTCCATAGGGTCTACCAATACCCAAAAGAGCAGCGCTCTGGAGCAAAGGGCTTCTGGAGAGACCAGGGGTAAATTTAGTGGGTGTTCTGCTGTTCTGTGGCCAACCGGGAGTTCCAAGAGCCCGGCCAGCCTGAGAGGGGTTTGGCGGGTGTCCGTTGTAAGGCGGCCGACCGGGAGTTCCAGGAGCCCGGCCAACCTAGGAAGGTTTTTCCTAGTCATAGATCAGCTCTTCCATGACCAAGTGTACACAGCAAAACAACACATAGCACGCAACTTGGAGATCCCATAAGCCATGAAATGGCCAAATCTAATGTAAGAGGGAGTGAGCCATGTAGTAGGGGGGTGGGAGGTAGCCTTAGCTATCTAGTATCCGTGACAAACCTTATCTGAGTCTTCACTTGATTCCTTGGACTTTCCCTTTATAACCTCTCCTGCTTTCTTTTTTGCCAATTGGCCTGCTTTTTTGGTCGCCAATTGTACTGCTTTCTTTGCTTTCTTTCCGACTCCTTTCAGAATATTTCCTACTAAGGAGCGTTTCTCCTGCAAGGTCTCTAGCAGATCACTGCTGTGCGTAACCTTAACTGACTTTCCACTCCAGTTTGCAGGGAGTTGTCCTGTCATAGCGCTCAAACCACAGAGGAAAGTAGACAACGCAGATGAACTGGTAGTTCATTATTCAGCAGGACTGGCAATCTGCAAAACAATGTTAGATATAGATTAGATTTATGTCATTTATCTAAAAACTGATATTCACCTCTCTATAGACACTGACTCTTTGCTTCTTAGTGGACACCAACTGTTGCCGTTTTATTGGACTCTAGCTGTTATCCTCTCACTTGAAACTTGCTTGATTATCTCAATCTCTTAAGATTCTCTGGCTACTGTTCTAAGAAAACACTGAACTATTGAATGTATAGACTTTCATCAACAAACATCCCTGATGCTTCCAAAGTTCGTCATAAAGAAAATTTGAGAGTTCTTCATATTGCAACAAAATCTTTCAAATATATTACTGATGTAGAAAAGCTACATACTTATAGACTTCATCTTTATGGGATGAAAAAAATATCTCAAATTCACATTATTCACTAATCTCTGCATGTTGTCAGATGAGGTATTAAACTTAGAAGTCCCCATATACAAAAGTGAAACCAGAACGTGGGCATTAGGTTCACCAGTTTTTAAAAAAGCACAAAGCTTTATAACTACACAGTCTTCATATGGTATAAATAACAGAACAAATGCGCTAAATCCCGCAGTTCAACTATATACTAAAGTAAGACCCTGTGAGTAATATTTTTTTTTTTTATTGAGACCCATACATATTGTATACACTCAAAGGTACATACAACTCAGTACAACTCAGAATTTATTTCCCCTAGAGACTTGGATTTTAAGTGCATGATATAACTGATACCAGTGTATACAGTGAGCACCTTTTTTTATTGAGAATAAATATCACTCATGTACAGGTTATCAGATAAGCAAGAAAAGTATTCGGCATACCATATTACTGCCATTGTTACGCTCCACTTCAATCTAAGCCTTAGGTCCCCATGTATTAAAAGGCGTGCTGACAGCTTCTCAACTTTTTTATCCACTGGCCTGTATGCAGCATTACACAGAGGGTAATGCCCGCCCCTTCACTCGTGCGAGAAGGGACTGTCAATCACTGAGAACGAGCAAGCTCTCTGTGATTTCTCTTCACCATTTCAGAGGTTGCGAAGATTGTAAGAAGCAATGTTCTAATGACCACCGCTTCTTACATTGCGGAAAGCAGACTCGCATGTGCGGTACTGCCCTGCAAGTGCTCCAGAACAGTTTACCCTGCTTTGTACATGGAGTCATTATTCTGTATACACTACAGATCTTTTACATTGTAGTAATTATATTTTTGATGTATATATTGAAAAAATACTTCAATGTCCTGTTAACAGACCAGTAATAGGTCTATTTACAATATCAGTGTCAAAAAAGAGTTAATTTTAACATTATTACCTTCAAAGCTAAGGTCCAAACATTCAAATGAATGAAGGAACCCTTAATCAGAAGGATTAAAGGCCATATATAAGAGTAAACAGAATCCCTGACTCCTGTTCCTGCTGGATTCTGGGCATTACTTTGGGCAGCTTGAATGATCATGGCACCACTAAGGCATTAACCATAACAGCCCACCACCTAACACAATGGGCTAGATTACGAGTCTAGTGAAATCATTTGAGCGCAAGCGAAATGTTTTTTTTTTCATGGCCGTTTCCACGCATGTTAAATTCTGCTCATAATACAACTTAAAAGTAAATGCGAACTTTAGAGCTCTGGTTAATTGTTACGCGAGTTAAATAGTGTCACAAAACACATCAAAAATACTTTCTACAGTACAGTTACACTCAATAACACTATCTAATAAAAATTATTTAAAAAAAACATATTGCACAAAAAAGTTATAAGGGCTCAAAGAGTTAGAAGAAAAAAAAGGACTTCAAAGGGCTTTAACATTTTGACTCCTGCATTTAGTTCCTGACTACTCTCTTTGTCCAGTGATTTGGTACTGCATTGCCTGGTTGTTGCTAATTCCTGCTTACCCTCGACTAACCTTCGGATTGTGATTTTGTAACCGTGAGTTTGTCTACTACTTTCTACCTACTGCTATAGGTCTAATTCTGACTGCGTGATCTACTGTCAGAGTGACCTTCTACATGGCGCTGAATAGTGGCCAGGAAGTAGGGAACGGCATCTGCTGGTCTTTCTATGGGGCTTGATTTTTTTGATAGTGAGGTCTTGCCACCAGTGCGAGACAGCGCTATTGTAGGAGGGAGAAAGATCATAATAGTGCGGTCTTGCCGATGGCAGCGTGACCTGCGCTATTCTGAGCTGACAAACCCTTAGCAACCAGTGTTCTCTACTGAACAATTGTTTAATAACTCTAAAACTACTGAATTAATTTACTTCAAAATGTGAAAATTTGCAGCATATATTAGTCATTATCAAATATTCTTTTGCAGTAGTTTAAAAAATTTGCAGTAGTGCTGTAAGGTATTATAAATATATTATGAAGCACTTTAAGAGCATTGTTACGCTTGAATTCCATGCACAAATATTAACACTTTTATATGTGAGTTTACACCCCACAAGCCCCACTGTATATTTAACCGTTGCTATGTACAATACATACAAAGAGCTATGTATAACTTATACTAAGGAAAACCTCATATTTTGTATAATCAGACCACTCCTTTATCCATCTTTTTTTTTTAATATCACTATTTATTAGAATTGTTTGTGGGAACAGCCTCATCTGAGTCTTCATTCCATTGACTTTCCCTTTTTCTGCTCTACTGCTTTCTCTGCCACCCATTTTCCTGCTTTCTTTCCAATTCCTTTCAGAATATTTCCTACTATGGAACGTTTCTCCCTCCAGGTCTCTAGCAGATTTGCAACCTCTAAGGAATTAAATGCTTACCGGGGCGTTTCCAGGAGTGTAGGGGAACAATTTAACTTAACTTAAATATTAACTTAACTTAGTAACTTGTATAACCATGAACCATCATAAATAAAGACACAGACACTTCTTAATGGGAAAAAAATTAGACCGTCACAGGTCAAATTTTTATTAAAACTAACTTAATAACTTTTAGCCAACAGAACCGGAAATGGCGGCATAGAGCTATATAAGCCCAGAACAGCAAGGAGGTCAACAGCCCAACGGGAACGAGCAGCATAGGGGTCTCTGCTCAAAGGAAATTACGCTGAGGGGTTGCAGAGATCACGTGACCATTCCCCAATGGGGAGAGAGGGAGGTTACCCCACGTGCACTTGAGGCCTACCACCCCTCCCCTTTATGGCCACGACTCACCCCTAGCGACCTTTTCCTGCGCAACAGGACCGTGACCTCCCGCCGCCAGGGTGTAATTTATCAATCTCCACCTAAGAAGGAATCTCAGCTACCAAGCCGATCTAGCCGCATAGTCAGAGATGGGAGATTACTAAATTTACCGCTATGGACTTATCAGAGGCGTATGTTTACTAGCCATAGCCCTGCCATTAGCACGAGAGCCGTCATTAAATAGGACAAGGGAAATCGGGAGGGAGGGGAAAACACTTCACAGCCTGGATCGGATGGGGAAGAGGAAGTTGGGAGGGGAACCTCAGCTTTTACCAGGTAAGGAGGGGCCTGCCCTAACCTGCAACAATGTTGCACCTAGAACCCAACTCTCTATCTCCTATCCCACTTTCCTACAGCCTTAACCCTTAGCCTGCTACAGGCCCATGCTGGGCCCTACACGAATTTAAAGGATTAAATGCTTACCGGGGCGTTTCCAGGAGTGTAGGGGAACAATTTAACTTAACTTGAATATTAACTTAACTTAGTAACTTGTATAACCATGAACCATCATAAATAAAGACACAGACACTTCTTAATGGGAAAAAATTTCGACCGTCACAGGTCAAATTTTTATTAAAACTAACTTAATAACTTTTAGCCAACAGAACCGGAAATGGCGGCATAGAGCTATATAAGCCCAGAACAGCAAGGAGGTCAACGGCCCAACGGGAACGAGCAGCAGAGGGGTCTATGCTCAAAGGAAATGACGCTGAGGGGTTGCAGAGATTACGTGACCATCCCCCAATGGGGAGAGAGGGAGGTTACCCCACGTGCACTTGAGGCCTACCACCCCTCCCCTTTATGGCCACGACTCACCCCTAGCGACCTTTTCCTGCGCAACAGGACCGTGACCTCCCGCCACAAGGAGCATTGCTAATGCTCTTGCCGCCACCACCACAACCCGAATTACAGGAAGGGTGAAATAGCTCCCTGGATATCCTTTATAAAAATATCTAGCCATATGTCTGATAGATGGACTTTATCTCTACGATAGAGCTCAGTCCTGTCGGCTGAGATGGCTTCGTGCCGTACCACGAAGCCACCTGCTCCTGTGATGGTTTTTGATAGTGCTGCATTAATTTTCTTCCTAATCCTATATGCCGCCGTATGGGTCGACATATGCCTCCAATGCAGGCGGGGGACTATATTTGACCAACCTAGAACTACCCCAGGGATTCGAGTCTGAAGCCAGCTGATGTCCGACTGCATAATCTTGACTAGCTCTAGGACAGGGACGGACCCTACATCGTTCCCCCCCAAATGAAGGATTAGGAGGTGCGGTTTTCCCCATCTTAAGAGGGCACCCGAAATTACTTCCGCAAGCTGTGGCCAGCACATTCCCCTATTCCCTAACCATCTAATCGATGCTTTACTTAGGGGGAACCCCAGATTTTGACCCAATGGGAGTGAGGAGCAACGAATCGACGCCCAGTGGATGAATGAATGCCCCACAATCCAAATCCGCTTTGCTCCCTGGTGTGCCCCTGCGGAGACAAATATTTTAGTGTGTGCACACATAAAATGCCATTAAACAAGCGGGCGGACGTATTTCTTGAAGCAATTTGAACGCCACCGCCCCATCCGTTTTATATCATCACCTGAGCGTCCTACGCTTGCTGCCTGCGTCGCAGCCCCTATTCTGAAGGAATGAGGAGCAATTTTACTACTGTCTAAGCCTGCCTTCAGCGCTGCTTGCTTCAAAACCCGACCGAACTGGTATTTAGATAAAGCCGCTCCGTCTGCGTGGATCAAAAACTGTCCTGGCAACGAGGGGCGCAAAGCTAAATAATTGCTTATAACAGCTATGGGACAAGAAATGCTGCCCGGCCTGTGCGCAATGTGAAGCCAAGTGCCCCTGCCTGACTGATCAGTTTTTGAGCGCGGGATAAAAAGGAGTAGGGAGTCAACGGCAGCTCTCACGTGCTTCAGTTGAACTCCGAAACCCACCGCAAGCTTAGAGGGGGCTACTAACTCACTTAGCCGTAGGGCTGCCGCAAAGGCCAGCACAAAAGCTGCCTTAAACAGCGAGGCCTCAAATGGGGAAGAGCATGAGCTATCAAGCGACAATACCAGCTTATCTAGGCGGTCTTGCGTAATAGGTTCCCTGGAATCAGGTTGCCTGGGATAAATCCTGCCCCACCCTTTTACCACTTGCCGAATGAAAAATGAGTTAGTTGGGTCTGGCAAACTCAATGCCCTATAAAAGAATAACGCGGCCAATTTGGACTGGAGGGAACCCTGACGCGTGCCTAAGTTGTGAAGACTCACCAACCAATCACACAGAGATGCAATGTTCCCTTGCGCAGTGTCCGTGCCCCTGGACCGACAAAACTGGTCCCATTCGTTCCAGAGCTTCAAATAAGTGCGCCACGTGGAGGGGGCTAAGGAAGAACGTACCAATGGCAATAGGGCTACCCAGGAGCGACCAGCTGCCAAAGAAAAGCAGGACAACGTAAACCCACTGGTGATGCATTAGGAACTAAGCATCTAAAATTGTCCCACTCAAATCTGGACAAGGCGTCTGCTACCACATTATTGACCCCTGGAACATGCTTCGCCTGGAACTGAATATTGCGTTCCATGCAACGCAAGACCAAGTGCCGCAACAGCGTCACCACAACAGCCGAGGTGGCCGACAGGTTATTAATCGCAAAGACAACGCTGGTGTTGTCCGTCCAGAATATGATTGTCTTATTAGAGAATCTCAAACCCCAGAGTTCCACTGACAGGACTATGGGGAAAAGCTCCAGGAGGGTTAAGTTACGGGTAAGACCTAGAGGGGGCCAGGAGGCCGGCCATTGCTCTGCGCTCCATTCCCCCTGGAAGTAAGCACCATATCCATGCGATCCTGCCGCGTCTGTAAAAAGATGCAACAGTTGACTAGATATGGGGTCTGACCGCCAGACACGCACGCCATTGAAGTTTTTAAGGAAAACCTCCCAGACTCTCAGATCCGCTAGCAGGTCCACCGTGAGGCCGATCCTCTGAGTAGGTTTTACTCTACCACTCAGTTGTCTTTCTAACCTACAGTTAAAGATCCTGCCCATAGGTATGACTTTGCAAGCGAAATTAAGGAGCCCTAGCAATGATTGCAACTGCTTCAAAGAAAGGGCCCTTTTTGAAACGGCCGCTCGAACCGCCATCAACATTGCGTCAATTTTGTCAGCGGGCAATCTACAGACCATATTCCATGTGTCGATTTCGATGCCCAGGAAAACCAAACATGTCGCGGGGCCCTGTGTTTTGTACTCTTCCAGAGGTACTCCAAATTTGGCCATTATTCCGCGCATGCTGTTCATTAGACTAAGGCATTCACCTGAGTCAGCTCCTCCCATGAGGAGGAAATCATCTAGGTAATGCGCTACTGAATCACTGCCTGTATCTCTGGCAACCTTACCCTGTAAGCCTAACGATGTATCGCTATCAGAGCCTGTGTCTGTGTGTGAAGTGTCAGTAGTGTCTTGCTGTTCATTTACAAAAAGAGAACGCTCACCATGTGACACTTCCGGCTGTGCGATCTGGGTGCTGCGATCCGCCCCCGGCTGCTGGTGTTGCTGAGGGGTGGAAGATGTCTGCGCTGCAGATGTACCTGGCATGACCACGTCCGCTGTACTCATGGCGACTGGTGCGTCTGACGATGCTGGAGCTGTTGCAAGTACTCCCTGCAAAAGAGAAACCAATTTGCGAGCACTTTGGAAGTTGTTTAAAGGTGCAGGCACATTAGCAGTCAGGGATGAAGTTAACTGTTGCCAAATTGGCTCAACTAATGCATTCAAATTAATGGTAGCCGCCTCCTGCCTACCTATTGCTGAGCTAAAACTAGGTTGGGCACAGCCTGCATCCCTACTCATTTGTTCAAGATTATGCATTCCCACAGCCTGATTTGCTCTCCCAGCATTAGACATTCCTGCAGCAGAAGCATTGTTCAGTCCAACAACATTAGACCACAACATTCCATGCCTGCAGCATTATTCATATTACCAATATCACTCACAACAGTAGAAGTACCAATATCACTCACAACATTAGGAGCTTGCTGCTCATGCATGTTCATGGCGTTTGCAGTGTTAGCAGTATTAATGAATTGGAGAGGCCTGAAACCCCTGTTGATACTGCTTTGACCCCCCCCTTCTCACATAACTCCTACGAGCAGGGTTTGAAATCCTACCTCCCCTCCTTAATGCCTTTGCCCCCCTGCCTCTCCCTCTTTGAACAATTTCCAAGTTTGAGGATCTGTTGAAATGTCCTGTTATTCCCTGACCGGGTAAGATTACAGCCTGCTGCCCTCCTTCCCCGCCCGCTAAGAGCCCCCCTTCAAGCAACGTTCCCTCATGGTGCTCACCTTGGAGCTCCTGAGGGTCCGCTGCTGTTCCGATGCTGCCGATGTATGAAATGGCCGCACCGGAAGTAACCGCGCCTACTTCCGGTCGCGCGGCTAATGTTAATGCGCAACCGGAAGTAGGCCCTGAAGCCTGAAGACGCGTTACCGGAGGCTCCGGTAAAGAACTCGGCCCTCTGCCCGATGGGCCGACATTCAGTAAGGATGCAGGAGGTGGATGGGAAGGCGGTAGTGTGGCGGTAGGCGCACGGTGGGCCCAATCGGGCCTGGAAACGAATTCCGATTGCGACGCCATTAATGGGGGCAAGTCGGGCGTAGGGGCCCGTGTAGTTAAATCCAATGGGGGCAAGTCGGGCCTAGGGGCCCTTGGAGCTAAATCGGGCCTTGGCGGCAGCGGTGCAGAATCGGGCAAAGGGGCCTGAGCTGTAAAATCGGGCCTAGGGGCCTGTACTATAGAATCGGGACCAAGAGTATGCAGGGCAGGAATTGCAGAGAAGTCTAGGCTAGGGGCCTGTATTGTGAAATCGGGCCTAGGTTGAGGCAAAACGGGCCTAGGAGCCTGCAGGGGCAAGTCAGGCTGTGATTGCAGATGAGGCCTAGGGGCCTGCATTTGCAAAACGAACCCTGGAGACACATTTTCTGCAATATGGGGTTCCCTGGATAGGCCAGGCCCAATTTGCAGAATTTGTGGAGCCACATGCTGCAATTGCACATGGCCAGTGGGAGGCTGTGCAAAGGCAGCATTGGACATTGCTGCTGCAATGTAGCTTAAGAAATTAGAAACAGCCGGAACATCTGCAGATGGCACAGCATGTAATAGATTTGCAAATTGGTTAGGATTAAATTGCTGTTGCTGTTGCAAATTAGATATAGGGGAATGAACCTCCTCTCCCACAAACTGTGATTCCGGTACCAAATCTACTAAATTTTCCCTCACTTCACTAATATGCTCCTGAGAAGGGGCTGCATGAACTTGGGCCACAACAACAGTTTGATTTTGTGTAGGAGGGATATAGTCTGATTCATCAGTAAATGTTTTCTGTGTACTTATCTTTTCCTTTGTCTTTCCAGCTTCTGCATTATCCTGATAGCGTCTAGGTGGAAGAACTGAACGCCTTGAACGATGCATGGTAGTCAGAGAAAGGAGAAAAAACTGAGCAGCATAGAGAAAAACAACAGAGCAGCACAAAGAAAACACTTCACAGCCTGGATCGGATGGGGAAGAGGAAGTTGGGAGGGGAACCTCAGCTTTTTCCAGGTAAGGAGGGGACTGCCCTAACCTGCAACAATGTTGCACCTAGAACCCAACCCTCTATCTCCTATCCCACTTTCCTACAGCCTTAACCCTTAGCCTGCTACAGGCCCATGCTGGGCCCTACACGAACTAACTGACTCTCCACTCCAGTTTGCAGGGAGTGCTCTGGCATAGAGCTCAGACCACAGCAGGAAATAGATGATGCAAATCAACTGGTAATTCATTATTCAGCAGTACTGGTCTGGACTGGCAGACTTCAAAACAATGTTAAATACAGATTAGACCTATGACCTTTTTCTAAAAACTTCACCTGTAAATGGAAGCTGACATTTACCTCTCAATAGAAGCTGACACTTTGCTTTTAGTAATTACTGATATTTTTAATTTGTCTCTGGCTCAAACAACTGTTCCTACATGCTTTAAGGAAACCACCATCATTCCTGTGCCTAAACAATCAACAGCAGCCTGTCTTAATGACTTTCGCCCCATTGCACTCACTTCAGCCTTTATGAAATGTTTCGAGAGGCTGGTCATGGCCTATCTTAAAACTTGCCTACCACCTGCATTGGATCCTAACCAATATGCGTATCGCCAAAATAGGTCAACAGAAGATGCTATCTCGTCAGCTCTGCATTTTGCCCTCACTCACTTAGATCACAATAACACCTATGTTAGAATGTTGTTTATTGATTTTAGTTCGGCATTTAACACAGTTGTTCCTATTAAGCTGGTTGCCAAACTCCATGATCTTGGAATAAATACTTTATTATGCAACTGGATTCTGGACTTCTTGACAAACAGACCGCAATTGGTAAAAATTGGTAATCACACCTCATCTACTCTGACCCTTAATACTGGTGTTCCACAAGGGTGTGTATTGAGTCCACTGCTATATTCTCTTTTTACCCATGACTGTTTGCCTAAGTATGTATCCAATAGTATTATCAAGTTTGCTGATGACACCACTGTGATAGGCCAGATCAGTAACAACGATGAATCAGCTTATAGAGAAGAAATAAGGCAACTGGCTATTTGGTGTGCTGAGAACAACCTGGACCTAAACACTAAAAAAACTAAAGAAATTATTATTGATTTTAGGAAATCAAATCGATGTCTACAATTGCCCATTCATATAAATGGAACTGAGGTTGAACGTGTACCAAGTTTCAAGTTTCTGGGCACACACATCTCTGAGGATTTGACTTGGTCTTTGAACACCTCAACTTTACTGAAAAAAGTTAATTTATCTACTCAGATTTTAATTAATTTTTATCGCTGTACTATTGAGAGTATTCTCACCAACTGTATTACAGTATGGTATGGAAACTGTACTAATTCTGATCGCAAAGCTCTGCAACGGGTTGTTAAAACCGCCCAGTATATCATAGGTGCTCAGTTACATACCATTGAAGATCTTCAAAGCAGACGTAGTCTTTTAAAGGCCTATCAAATTATTCATGATCCCTTCCATGTTAGCAACAGACTATTTGCCCTTTTACCATCTGGGAGACGTTATAGAAGCTTAAAAGGAAAAACTGCTAGATTACGGAATAGTTTTTTCCCAAGAGCCATTACTCTGCTAAATAATAACTTTTAAAAATCTCTCTTATGCTCATAGCCTTTTTTAATTTTTTTATTTTTTATCCTTCTGATGATTAGATCTTTTTATTATATTGAAGAAAGTGCTAAATTAATGGTTTTAATTTAATTTATTGATTATCCTGTTAATGGTTCTTTTTCACCTCACTTTATATTCACATAACACATATATTATATAAATACACATATGAATCATATAAAACACTCATGATTCACATCACATATATAATGCAAATGTACACATATGTGTGCAAGATGACTAATTTTTTATTATATTTTTTTTTTACACATATATATACTTTTTTGTATGGAACTGATTTTCTTTTGCACTTGCACTTTATTACACTTACATTGCACTTACTTTAGTGGTATAGAAATTTTCTGCACAAGTCACTTGAATTTTTTGCTATTTATTAGTTTTTACCATTATAGTGCTATCTGTGTATAGGATTGGTTAGATTTTCAAATATAATTTCGTTGTCTCTGTTTTCCTACTTTGTACAATGACAATAAAACAAATCTAATCTAATCTAATCTAGTGGACACTGACTGTTGCCGTTTTACTGGGCTCTAGCTGTTGTCCTCTCACTTGAAACTTGCTTGATTATATTAACCTCGTAAGATTATCTGGCTACTGATTTAAGAAAACACTGAACTATTGAATACATATATATAATCAGTGACGTGCAGTGAGGTCAGAGGCAGGTGAGGCACTGGCTAGGATATGCCTTCATTCTTTAGATATCCTTTGTTGAAGAAATAGCAATGTACATGGGTGAGCCAATCACATGAGGTATCTATTGTGCAGCCACCAATCAGCAGCTACTGAGCATATTTAGATATGATTTTCAACAAAGGATATCAAGAGAATGAAGGAAATTAGATATTAGATGTAAATTGGACAGAGGGGGTGGGAGAGACAGGGAGAGAGAGATAGAGAGACAGAGGGGAGAGAGAGACACAAAGAGAGACAGAGGGGAGAGAGACAGAGAAAGAGGCCATGGGGGAGAATGAGACATGTAAGGAGAGAGCCAGAGGGGATGGGAGAGACAGGGAGAGAGAGATGGATGAAGGTGAACTTGCCAGCAAAACATTCTGATATTCCCTGCGACATATTTCTTTTTTCTGCAGTTGGATCTCCCTCTCTCTCTCTACTTGCGTCATCTGCATGGCAACATACTAGTAGCTCAGGCGTAGGCCGCACACAAAATATCATCCGCCTGAAGCTGAAATTCACCCGCCGCAACAGTCCCACCCACTGACTAGTCAGTCACTGTCAGTGAGACTGGGACCTCGCCCTGATTGGCTGAGGCGGGGCAGGCAGGGCTGAGAGGGCTCCCGAGGCTGCCATAGACCAGCCTCTATTGGGAGCGGTATGGGTATATACAGTCCCAAATAAGCAAGCACTCACTGGCGTTTGTAAATAGGCAAAAGTTTACTTGCAGATAGTACAAATTAGTACATAAGTTAACGTTTTCGGGCCGTAGCCGTCCTCAGACTTACAAAAACTAAACAACTTACCACCTCTTATAAGTGCCACCATCATCCCCCTCAGTGAAGACGCTCTGCCGCATCCGGAAAACTGATCAGCCCCAATACGCCACTGCACATGCGTGCACAGGACTACCGGTCCCCATCTGGGCCAACGTTAGAAAATAGAATTAACAAAGGTTAAAAACATTTACAAAAGGCTGCATAGAACATAGAGCATAAGGGCATATCCACAACACAAGCATACAGGATGTACATCAAATAGCGGTATACATATAAATGCCTCCATAACAATAAATGCATTAACAGTATATATGTATCATTTGCTTATAACCGCACTAACTGCAGCATATTGCAAGGCATGCCAAATTAAATGTATAACATACCGCAATGAATATATACCCTCCAAACTTACTCCTAACTTATGTGGAATCAGGACTATATATAATGGGGCAGTAGATAAGGGGCACCAATGGAGGTGCATGGGAAACTCATGTTAAACACATAGATAGATCACCATACCGTAATCACAGAACAGAATATACTATCAGGAAGGGGCACACTAACTAACTGGGAATTGTACTCCCTACATCAGACAAGACATCAAATTAGGCCAACATAAACAAATGTATATATATTCTAGAAAGGAGGTGATCTACATTACGTAGATTGATTTATAAAAAAACAATGCAGGTCGAAATTGGCGTTTAGACCTCTGGGTATTAGGGTCTCAAGCGTGAAAATCCACTTGGATTCTCTCTGGAGAAGAATCTTACCCCTGTTACCTCCCCTCACTGGTGCTAGCACATGATCAATAATCATGTATCTCAAATCCGAGACACTATGCTTATGAAGTAAGAAATGCCATGCCACTGGCTGTTCAGAGCTCCCAGTGTTGAGAGCTAACCGTATAGCCGACCTATGGTTGGCCATACGAGTACGTAGATTGTCCTGGGTCTTCCCTACATAGAACAGCCCACACGTGCAATGAATCATATATACCACATGTGTAGTGGTACATGTGACCCTGTAGTGGATGTCAAATCGCCTATTCCTCCAAGGGTGTACAAAACATTTCCCTTGGGACAATCCACTACAGGTCACACATCCACTACACCGGTAGCAACCGTTCCTGTCACTGCCTAGCCAAGTTCTGTTGGTATAACTCGGTTTGTTATCTGTACGTAAAAGTAAATCACGTAAGGATCTACCCCTCCTATAACCGACCATAGGATTATCAAAATCCTTAAACGGCAGGGCAGTGTCAGATCTGATAGTGTCCCAATTCTGTTTGAGTATCATCGGTACTTCCATCTTATCTGGTGAGAATACTGTAGGAAAAATTAGTCTCTTTTTAGTAGGATCACAAACTTTTTTCACAAGTGCTTGTTCCTGTGTCATACGTAGAGCATCACTAAGGGGACCACATAGGACTTTATCCTTGTATCCTCTTGCTCTGAATTTTGTTGTACATCTCATCAAGTTGTTCGGCCTTTTTGGTGGAATCACTGTTATTCCTAACAACCCTTTGAAACTGGGATCTAGGCAAGGCTTTCTTTAGGTTAGGATGGTGGCAGCTGGTAGCATCTAGCAAGGAGTTTCTGTCAGTACTTTTGTGAATAAAGTAGTGGTGAGCCTGGTACCATCCTTCATGATCCTTAAATCTAAAAAGTCAATGCTAGTTTGGTCACAGTTCATCTTGAACTTCAAGTTTGGATTCTGTAGATTTAGAGATAGTAACCAATCATCCAACTCATCTCTTGTGCCACTCCAAATTAGCAGAAGATCATCTATATAACGTTTAAATTCTTTTACCCTCGGATCTTTAAATGCCAGTGTGTCACTTTCTTCAAAACAAGCCATGTACAAATTGGCGTACGCTGGTGCTACATTTGAGCCCATTGCTGTTCCGGCCACTTGGAGAAAATAACTATTTTCAAATTTAAAATAGTTATATTTTAGGCAAAACTCGGTGTGTTGAAGAATGACATCAAGAGGGGAACCCACATACGGGTACTGGAGTAGTTTCCTTTTTATTGCTGCCAATTCCTCGTGAGGAATTACAGTGTACAGGCTGGTAACGTCCAACGTTACCAGCCAGTCATCAGCCTCCACCACAGACATATTTTTGATCAGCTGGATAACCTGTATGGAATCCAATAGAAATGTAGGCATGTTGTATACCAGAGGTTGAAGTAAGGTACAGTATCCAGATATTTCACAATTGGCTGTAGAATGGAGCCACAAGACGATACGATAGGTCGCCCAGGTGGATGTTTAGGATCTTTGTGCACTTTGGGGAGTGTGTAGATTATAGGTGTAATAGGGAATTCTGTGATCATGTATTCTCCAAGATGTTTAGGTAGGAATCCCAATTCTACAGCGTTCTTAATGTAGTCATCAATTTTCCTTTTAAATTCTTTGGTTGGATCACCTTCAAGTTTGCGGTATGTCTGGGTATCACTTAATTGAAACATGATCTCTTTTCTATAATCTTTGTAATCCTGTAAAACCAGCGCACCACCTTTATCAGCTTCACCGATTACAAGTTGATGGTTCTCCCTCAGATGTTTCAGTGCAGTTCTCTCTTCCTTGTTAAGATTATTTCTCTGTATATTATGGTTCAATTGGACACTGTTGGTAATTTGTTGATCTATTACTCTAACAAATGTATGGATACTGTGATTGTTACTTTTAGGATCAAATTCACTCTTTTTCTTTAATCCCACTTCCATGTTGTCTGCAGAACCAAAGTATTCCTTCAAGGACAATTGTCTTTTAAATTTATACAGATCAATTTGTGTTGAGAAGCCATCAGCCTGCTGGGTAGGGATACATTTTAATCCTTTAGACAGGGCACTTCTTTCTGCGTCAGAGACTTGATGGCTGCTGAAATTAATGATTATATAATCTTTCATTTCTTCCGCCAGAATCTTGGTGGTCTGCCTCTGACACCTCTGCTCCCTTCTCCTTGGATTTGGCCTCTTGCCTGCTTGTTTTTTGAGCGAGTAGCCATGATGTGGGGGGGGGGGGGGGAGGATTATCCTCTCTTCTCCAACTGGTGCTTCCTCATTGCTACTGTTTCCTGAGCTGTCTACCGTATCCAAATTTCTTGGCTTGTTGGGTCTAATCCGTCGGTGTCTGTGCAGCTTTCGCCACTCCTCAACCCCCAACAGCCATTTGTATACTCGCTTTTCTTTGTAATTCATGATAACAGAGTCCCATTTATTTTCTTTAAAAGGTATTAAATCAGCCTCATATTTGTCCAGATCTTGCTTCATATTGTTCAACCATTCACCTTGTTCTAATTTGGAAAGGTGCTCTGCTTCAAACTTTTTAATTTCTTCTTCAAGTTACTGTAATATATCACTAGCCTCTGTGATAACTAATAACATCAAATCCAGGGAACATTTATTCAGTATTCCGCACCATTTGGTGCAGAATACAGGGTTATTCCTCCCTATGGTTGGGACATTTTTCACCCTAAAGCCTCTTGGGATGAACAGCTTGCGATGATATGCAGATAGATAGCAACCATGCATTTTAAAATCAATGCTTCTTTTCTTCAATTTCATTAAGTTGTTATACAGTTGGTCTGGTTGTTCTCTTTTGGCTTTTATAATTATCTCTTCAAATCTTATCCTAGTCGCATCTTCCTCCGTAAACTGGAAGATATTTGCCCCCAGTGTTTCTTCACTGCCTGTGTTGTGTGTTTCAGATGTAGCATATGCAGCCTGTGACATTGTGTCACTATTGTAGAGCGTAACAAATCTAAGGAATGGTTGATTCAAATAGCAGGGTGCTAAGGGTTAAATATAACATAAAACACAGTCCAGGAAACCTCCACTCACACAATAAGCCAACTCCCAGGGTGCAGTTGCCATCAAATAGTACACAGTCCCAAATAAGCAAGCACTCACTCGCGTTTGTAAATAGGCAAAAGTTTACTTGCAGATAGTACAAATTAGTACATAAGTTAACGTTTTCGGGCCGTAGCCCGTCTTCAGACTTACAAAAACTAAACAACTTACTACCTCTTATAAGTGCCACCATCATCCCCCTCAGTGAAGACGCTCTGCCGCATCCGGAAAACCGATCAGCCCCAATACGCCACTGCGCATGCGCGCACAGGACTACCGGTCCCCATCTGGGCCAACGTTAGAAAATAGAATTAACAAAGGTTAAAAACATATACAAAAGGCTGCATAGAACATAGAGCATAAGGGCATATCCACAACACAAGCATACAGGATGTACATTAAATAGCGGTATACATATAAATGCATCCATAACAATAAATGCATTAACGGTATATATGTATCATTTGCTTATAACCGCACTAACTGCAGCATATTGCAAGGCATACCAAATAAAATTTATAACATACCGCAATGAATATATACCCTCCAAACTTACTCCTAACTTATGTGGAATCAGGACTATAGATAAAGGGGCAGTAGATAAGGGGCACCAATGGAGGTGCATGGGAAACTCATGTTAAATACATAGATTAATCACCATACCGTAATCGCAAAACAGAATAAATTATATAGCACATATATAAAGTAGAAGTTTATGCTAAATGAAACCTATGGTTGATTTTACATGATGTCAGGCATGTCATACTATCAGGAAGGGGCACACTAACTAACCGGGAATTGTACTCCCTACATCAGACAAGACATCAAATTAGGCCAACATAAACAAATGTATATATATTCTAGAAAGGAGGTGATCTACATTACCCAGATTGATTTATAAAAAAACAATGCAGGTCGAAAATAGTGTTTAGACCTCTGGGTATTAGGGTCTCAAGCGTGAAAATCCACTTGGATTCTCTCTGGAGAAGAATCTTACCCCTGTTACCTCCCCTCACTGGTGCTGGCACATGATCAATAATCATGTATCTGAAATCCGAGACACTATGCTTATGAAGTAAGAAATGCCGTGCCACTGGCTGTTCAGAGCTCCCAGTGTTGAGAGCTAATCGTATAGCCGACCTATGGTTGGCCATACGAGTACGTAGATCGTCCTGGGTCTTCCCTACATAGAACAGCCCACACGGGCAATGAATCATATATACCACATGTGTAGTGGTACATGTGACCCTGTAGTGGATGTCAAATCGTCTATTCCTCCAAGGGTGTACAAAAAATTTCCCTTGGGACAATCTACTACAGGTCACACATCCACTACACCGTTAGCAACCGTTCCTGTCACTGCCTAGCCAAGTTCTGTTGGTATAACTCGGTTTGTTATCTGTACGTAAAAGTAAATCACCTAAGGATCTACCCCTCCTATAACCGACCATAGGATTATCAAAATCCTTAAACGGCAGGGCAGTGTCAGATCTGATAGTGTCCCAATTCTGTTTGCGTATCATCGGTACTTCCATCTTATCTGGTGAGAATACTGTAGGAAAAATGAGTCTCTTTTTAGTAGGATCACAAACTTTTTTCACAAGTGCTTGTTCCTGTGTCATACGTAGAGCATCACTAAGGGGACCACATAGGACTTTATCTTTGTATCCTCTTGCTCTGAATTTGTTGTACATCTCATCAAGTTGTTCGGCCTTTTTGGTGGAATCACTGTTATTCCTAACAACCCTTTGAAACTGGGATCTAGGCAAGGCTTTCTTTAGGTTAGGATGGTGGCAGCTGGTAGCATCTAGCAAGGAGTTTCTGTCAGTACTTTTGTGAAATAAAGTAGTGGTGAGCCTGGTACCATCCTTCATGATCCTTAAATCTAAAAAGTCAATGCTAGTTTGGTCACAGTTCATCTTGAACTTCAAGTTTGGATTCTGTAGATTTAGAGATAGTAACCAATCATCCAACTCATCTCTTGTGCCACTCCAAATTAGCAGAAGATCATCTATACAACGTTTAAATTATTTTACCCTCGCATCTTTAAATGCCAGTGTGTCACTTTCTTCAAAACAAGCCATGTACAAATTGGCGTACGCTGGTGCTACATTCGAGCCCATTGCTGTTCCGGCCACTTGGAGAAAATAACTATTTTCAAATTTAAAATAGTTATATTTTAGGCAAAACTCGGTGAGTTGAACAATGACATCAAGAGGGGGACCCACGTACTGGTACTGGAATAGTTTCCTTTTTTTTGCTACCAATCCCTCGTTGTGAGGAATTACAGTGTACAGGCTGGTAACGTCCAACGTTACCAGCCAGTCATCAGCCTCCACCACAGACATATTTTTGATCAGCTGGATCACCTGTATGGAATCCATTAGAAATGTAGGCATGTTGTATACCAGAGGTTGAAGTAAGGTACAGTATCCAGATATGTCGCAATTGGCTGTAGAATGGAGCCACAAGACGATACGATAGGTCGCCCAGGTGGATGTTTAGGATCTTTGTGCACTTTGGGGAGTGTGTAGATTATAGGTGTAATAGGGAATTCTGTGATCATGTATTCTCCAAGATGTTTAGGTAGGAATCCAAATTCTACAGCGTTCTTAATGTAGTCATCAATTTTCCTTTTAAATTCTTTGGTTGGATCACCCTCAAGTTTGCGGTATGTCTGGGTATCGCTTAATTGAAACATGATCTCTTTTCTATAATCTTTGTAATCCTGTAAAACCAGCGCACCACCTTTATCAGCTTCACGGATTACAAGTTGATGGTTCTCCCTCAGATGTTTCAGTGCAGTTCTCTCTTCCTTGTTAAGATTATTTCTCTGTATATTATGGTTCAATTGGACACTGTTGGTAATTTGTTGATCTATTACTCTAACAAATGTATGGATACTGTGATTGTTACTTTTAGGATCATATTCACTCTTTTTCTTTAATACCACTTCCATGTTGTCTGCAGAACCAAAGTATTCCTTCAAGGACAATTGTCTTTTAAATTTATACAGATCAGCCTGCTGGGTAGGGATACATTTTAATCCTTTAGACAGGGCACTTCTTTCTGCGTCAGAGACATGATGGCTGCTGAGATTAATGATTATATCATCTTTCATTTCTTCCGCCAGAATCTTGGTGGTCTGCCTCTGACACCTCTGCCCCCCTCTCCTTGGATTTGGCCTCTTGCCTGCTCGTTTTTTGAGCGAGTAGCCATGATGTGGGGGGGGGGTAGGATTATCCTCTCTTGGCCTAGCTCCAACTGGTGCTTCCTCATTGCTACTGTTTCCTGAGCTGTCTACCGTATCCAAATTTTTGGGCTTGTTGGGTCTAATCCGTCGGTGTCTGTGCAGCTTTCGCCGCTCCTCAACCCCCAACAGCCATTTGTATACTTGCTTTTCTTTGTAATCCATGATAACAGAGTCCCATTTATTTTCTTTAAAAGCTATTAAATCAGCCTCATATTTGTCCAGATCTTGCTTCATATTGTTCAACCATTCACCTTGTTCTAATTTGGAAAGGTGCTCTGCTTCAAACTTTTTAATTTCTTCTTCAAGTTGCTGTAATATATCACTAGCCTCTGTGATAACTAATAACATCAAATCCAGGGAACATTTATTCAGTATTCCGCACCATTTGGTGCAGAATACAGGGTTATTCCTCCCTATGGTTGGGACATTTTTCACCCTAAAGCCTCTTGGGATGAACAGCTTGCGATGATATGCAGATAGATAGCAACCATGCATTTTAAAATCAATGCTTCTTTTCTTCAATTTCATTAAGTTGTTATACAGTTGGTCTGGTTGTTCTCTTTTGGCTTTTATAATTATCTCTTCAAATCTTATCCTAGTCGCATCTTCCTCCGTAAACTGGAAGATATTTGCCCCCAGTGTTTCTTCACTGCCTGTGTTGTGTGTTTCAGATGTAGCATATGCAGCCTGTGACCTTGTGTCACTATTGTAGAGCGTAACAAATCTAAGGAATGGTTGATTCAAATAGCAGGGTGCTAAGGGTTAAATATAACATAAAACACAGTCCAGGAACCCAGCACTCGCACAATAAGCCAACTCCCAGGGTGCAGTTGCCAACAAATAGTACACAGTCCCAAATAAGCAAGCACTCACTGGCGTTTGTAAATAGGCAAAAGTTTACTTGCAGATAGTACAAATTAGTACATAAGTTAACGTTTTCGGGCCGTAGCCCGTCCTCAGACTTACAAAAACTAAACAACTTACCACCTCTTATAAGTGCCACCATCATCCCCCTCAGTGAAGACGCTCTGCCGCATCCGGAAAACCGATCAGCCCCAATACGCCACTGCGCATGCGCGCACAGGACTACCGGTCCCCATCTGGGCCAACGTTAGAAAATAGAATTAACAAAGGTTAAAAACATATACAAAAGGCTGCATAGAACATAGAGCATAAGGGCATATCCACAACACAAGCATACAGGATGTACATTAAATAGCGGTATACATATAAATGCATCCATAACAATAAATGCATTAACAGTATATATGTATCATTTGGTTATAACCGCACTAACTGCAGCATATTGCAAGGCATACCAAATTAAATGTATAACATACCGCAATGAATATATACCCTCCAAACTTACTCCTAACTTATGTGGAATCAGGACTATAGATAAAGGGGCAGTAGATAAGGGGCACCAATGGAGGTGCATGGGAAACTCATGTTAAATACATAGATAGATCACCATACCGTAATCGCAGAACAGAATAAATTATATAGCACATATATAAAGTAGAAGTTTATGCTAAATGAAACCTATGGTTGATTTTACATGATGTCAGGCATGTCATACTATCAGGAAGGGGCACACTAACTAACCGGGAATTGTACTCCCTACATCAGACAAGACATCAAATTAGGCCAACATAAACAAATGTATATATATTCTAGAAAGGAGGTGATCTACATTACCCAGATTGATTTATAAAAAACAATGCAGGTCGAAAATGGTGTTTAGACCTCTGGGTATTAGGGTCTCAAGCGTGAAAATCCACTTGGATTCTCTCTGGAGAAGAATCTTACCCCTGTTACCTCCCCTCACTGGTGCTGGCACATGATCAATAATCATGTATCTGAAATCCGAGATACTATGCTTATGAAGTAAGAAATGCCGTGCCACTGGCTGTTCAGAGCTCCCAGTGTTGAGAGCTAACCGTATAGCCGACCTATGGTTGGACATACGAGTACGTAGATCGTCCTGGGTCTTCCCTACATAGAACAGCCCACACGGGCAATGAATCATATATACCACATGTGTAGTGGTACATGTGACCCTGTAGTGGATGTCAAATCGTCTATTCCTCCAAGGGTGTACAAAAAAATTCCCTTGGGACAATCCACTGCAGGTCACACATCCACTACACTGGTAGCAACCGTTCCTGTCACTGCCTAGCCAAGTTCTGTTGGTATAACTCAGTTGGTTATCTGTACGTAAAAGTAAATCACGTAAGGATCTACCCCTCCTATAACCGACCATAGGATTATCAAAATCCTTAAACGGCAGGGCAGTGTCAGATCTGATAGTGTCCCAATTCTGTTTGAGTATCATCGGTACTTCCATCTTATCTGGTGAGAATACTGTAGGAAAAATGAGTCTCTTTTTAGTAGGATCACAAACTTTTTTCACAAGTGCTTGTTCCTGTGTCATACGTAGAGCATCACTAAGGGGACCACATAGGACTTTATCTTTGTATCCTCTTGCTCTGAATTTGTTGTACATCTCATCAAGTTGTTCGGCCTTTTTGGTGGAATCACTGTTATTCCTAACAACCCTTTGAAACTGGGATCTAGGCAAGGCTTTCTTTAGGTTAGGATGGTGGCAGCTGGTAGCATCTAGCAAGGAGTTTCTGTCAGTACTTTTGTGAAATAAAGTAGTGGTGAGCCTGGTACCATCCTTCATGATCCTTAAATCTAAAAAGTCAATGCTAGTTTGGTCACAGTTCATCTTGAACTTCAAGTTTGGATTCTGTAGATTTAGAGATAGTAACCAATCATCCAACTCATCTCTTGTGCCACTCCAAATTAGCAGAAGATCATCTATATAACGTTTAAATTCTTTTACCCTCGGATCTTTAAATGCCAGTGTGTCACTTTCTTCAAAACAAGCCATGTACAAATTGGCGTACGCTGGTGCTACATTCGAGCCCATTGCTGTTCCGGCCACTTGGAGAAAATAACTATTTTCAAATTTAAAATAGTTATATTTTAGGCAAAACTCGGTGAGTTGAACAATGACATCAAGAGGGGGACCCACGTACTGGTACTGGAGTAGTTTCCTTTTTATTGCTACCAATCCCTCGTTGTGAGGAATTACAGTGTACAGGCTGGTAACGTCCAACGTTACCAGCCAGTCATCAGCCTCCACCACAGACAGATCAGCTGGATCACCTGTATGGAATCCAATAGAAATGTAGGCATGTTGTATACCAGAGGTTGAAATAAGGTACAGGTATACCTCACTTTACAGCGCTTCGCTAATACAGCGCTTTGTAGAGCTAAAGTTCAACCTCCAAGGATTTTGAAACAGTGCTGAAATCTTTGTGAGATTGCGAGAAAAGGGACTGGCACAGTTTTTTATGCGCAGTTCACTCTGTTTACATCATTACAGTGCAATCTGTGTATCAGTGTTATAGTCTGGCAAATTTTACTACAGTAATTGTCACTATTTTACAGGTACAGTATTTATTGAATACTAATTGAATACTGTGCTGTGCTAGTGTTAAACTAAACTTAGCCCTATTGCACCCCTAATATATGTTAGTTCAAACATGTTTTCAAGTCTTTAAACACACTGGCAACTGAAAAGAAAGCTAAAACTGCCTCATTTCACTTTAAGGCGGTTTTCACTTTACAGCCGGGCTACGGTCCCTAACCCGCTGTATGAGCAGGGTATACCTGTATCCAGATATGTCGCAATTGGCTGTAGAATGGAGCCACAAGACGATACGATAGGTCGCCCAGGTGAATGTTTAGGATCTTTGTGCACTTTGGGGAGTGTGTAGATTATAGGTGTAATAGGGAATTCTGTGATCATGTATTCTCCAAGATGTTTAGGTAGGAATCCCAATTCTACAGCGTTCTTAATGTAGTCATCAATTTTCCTTTTAAATTCTTTGGTTGGATCACCCTCAAGTTTGCGGTATGTCTGGGTATCGCTTAATTGAAACATGATCTCTTTTCTATAATCTTTGTAATCCTGTAAAACCAGCACACCACCTTTATCAGCTTCACGGATTACAAGTTGATGGTTCTCCCTCAGATGCTTCAGTGCAGTTCTCTCTTCCTTGTTAAGATTATTTCTCTGTATATTATGGTTCAATTGAACACTGTTGGTAATTTGTTGATCTATTACTCTAACAAATGTATGGATACTGTGATTGTTACTTTTAGGATCAAATTCCCTATTTTTCTTTAATCCCACTTCCATGTTTTCTGCAGAACCAAAGTATTCCTTCAAGGACAATTGTCTTTTAAATTTATACAGATCAATTTGTGTTGAGAAGCCATCAGCCTGCTGGGTAGGGATACATTTTAATCCTTTAGACAGGACACTTCTTTCTTCGTCAGAGACTTGATGGCTGCTGAGATTAATGATTATATCATCTTTCATTTCCTCCGCCAGAATCTTAGTGGTCTGCCTCTGACACCTCTGCCCCCCTCTCCTTGGATTTGGCCTCTTGCCTGCTCGTTTTTCTAGCGGAAGAAATGAAAGATGATATAATCATTAATCTCAGCAGCCATCATGTCTCTGACGCAGAAAGAAGTGTCCTGTCTAAAGGATTAAAATGTATCCCTACCCAGCAGGCTGATGGCTTCTCAACACAAATTGATCTGTATAAATTTAAAAGACAATTGACCTTGAAGAAATACTTTGGTTCTTCAGACAACATGGAAGTGGGATTAAAGAAAAAGAGAGAATTTGATCCTAAAAGTAACAATCACAGTATCCATACATTTTTTAGAGTAAAAGATCAATAAATTACCAACATTGTCCAATTGAAGCATAATATACAGAGAAATAATCTTAACAAGGAAGAGAGAACTGCACTGAAACATCTGAGGGAGAACCATCAACCTGTAACCCGTGAAGCTGATAAAGGTGGTGCGCTGGTTTTACAGGATTACAAAGATTATAGAAAAGAGATCATGTTTCAATTAAGCGATACCCAGACATACCGCCAACTTGAGGGTGATCCAACCAAAGAATTTAAAAGGAAAATTGATGACTACATTAAGAACGCTGTAGAATTGGGATTCCTACCTAAACATCTTGGAGAATACATGATCACAGAATTCCCTATTACACCTATAATCTACACACTCCCCAAAGTGCACAAAGATCCTAAACATCCATCTGGGCGACCTATTGTATCGTCTTGTGGCTCCATTCTACAGCCAATTGCAACATATCTGGATACCTTACTTCAACCTCTGGTATACAACATGCCTACATTTCTATTGGATTCCATACAGGTGATCCAGCTGATCAAAAATATGTCTGTGGTGGAGGCTGATGACTGGCTGGTAACGTTGGACGTTACCAGCCTGTACACTGTAATTCCTCACAACGAGGGATTGGCAGCAATAAAAAGGAAACTACTCCAGTACCCGTACGTGGGTCCCCCTCTTGATGTCATTCTTCAACTCACTGAGTTTTGCCTAAAATATAACTATTTTAAATTTGAAAATAGTTATTTTCTCCAAGTGGCCGGAACAGCAATGGGCTCGAATGTAGCACCAGCGTACGCCAATTTGTACATGGCTTGTTTTGAAGAAAGTGACACACTGGCATTTAAAGATCCGAGGGTAAAATAATTTAAACGTTAGATAGATGATCTTCTGCTAATTTGGAGTGGCACAAGTGATGAGTTGGATGATTGGTTACTATCTCTAAATCTACAGAATCCAAACTTGAAGTTCAAGATGAACTGTGACCAAACTAGCATTGACTTTTTAGATTTAAGGATCATGAAGGATGGTACCAGGCTCACCACTACTTTATTTCACAAAAGTACTGACAGAAACTGCTTGCTAGATGCTACCAGCTGCCACCATCCTAACCTAAAGAAAGCCTTGCCTAGATCCCAGTTTCAAAGGGTTGTTAGGAATAACAGTGATTCCACCAAAAAGGCCGAACAACTTGATGAGATGTACAACAAATTCAGAGCAAGAGGATACAAAGATAAAGTCCTATGTGGTCCCCTTAGTGATGCTCTATGTATGACACAGGAACAAGCACTTGTGAAAAAAGTTTGTGATCCTACTAAAAAGAGACTCATTTTTCCTACAGTATTCTCACCAGATAAGATGGAAGTACCGATGATACTCAAACAGAATTGGGACACTATCAGATCTGACACTGCCCTGCCGTTTAAGGATTTTGATAATTTTATGGTCGGTTATAGGAGGGGTAGATCCTTACGTGATTTACTTTTACGTACAGATAACAAACCGAGTTATACCAACAGAACTTGGCTAGGCAGTGACAGGAACGGTTGCTACCGGTGTAGTGGATGTGTGACCTGTAGTGGATTGTCCCAAGGGAAATTTTTTGTACACCCTTGGAGGAATAGACGATTTGACATCCACTACAGGGTCACATGTACCACTACACATGTGGTATATATGATTCATTGCCCGTGTGGGCTGTTCTATGTAGGGAAGACCCAGGACGATCTACGTACTCGTATGGCCAACCATAGGTCGGCTATACAGTTAGCTCTCAACACTGGGAGCTCTGAACAGCCAGTGGCACGGCATTTCTTACTTCATAAGCATAGTGTCTCGGATTTGAGATACATGATTATTGATCATTTGACAGCACCAGTGAGGGGAGGTAACAGGGGTAAGATTCTTCTCCAGAGAGAATCCAAGTGGAATTTCACGCTTGAGACCCTAATACCCAGAGGTCTAAACAACAATTTCGACCTGCATTGTTTTTTATAAATCAATCTGGGTAATGTAGATCACCTTCTTTCTAGAATATATATACATTTGTTTATGTTGGCCTAATTTGATGTCTTGTCTGATGTAGGGAGTACAATTCCCGGTTAGTTAGTGTGCCCATTCCTGATAGTATGACATGCCTGACATCATGTAAAATCAACCATAGGTTTCATTTAGCATAAACTTCTACTATATATATGTGCTATATAATTTACTCTGTCCTGTGATTACGGTATGGTGATCTATCTATGTGTTTAACATGAGTTTCCCATGCACCTCCATTGGTGCCCCTTATCTACTGCCCCTTTATCTATAGTCCTGATTCCACATAAGTTAGGAGTAAGCTTGGAGGGTATATATTCATTGCGGTATGTTATACATTTAATTTGGTATGCCTTGCAATATGCTGCAGTTAGTGCTGTTATAACCAAATGATACATATATACTGTTAATGCATTTATTGTTATGGAGACATTTATATGTATACCGCTATTTGATGTACATCCTGTATGCTTGTGTTGTGGATATGCCCTTATGCTCTATGTTCTATGCAGCCTTTTGTATATGTTTTTAACCTTTGTTAATTCTATTTTCTAACGTTGGCCCAGATGGGGACCGGTAGTCCTGTGCGCGCATGCGCAGTGGCGTATTGGGGCTGATCGGTTTTCCGGATGCGGCAGAGCGTCTTCACTGAGGGGGATGATGGTGGCACTTATAAGAGGTGGTAAGTTGTTTAGTTTTTGTAAGTCTGAGGATGGGCTACGGCCCGAAAACGTTAACTTATGTACTAATTTGTACTATCTGCAAGTAAACTTTTGCCTATTTACAAACGCCAGTGAGTGCTTGCTTATTTGGGACTGTGTACTATTTGTTGGCAACTGCACCCCGGGAGTTGGCTTATTGTGCGAGTGCTTGGTTCCTGGACTGTGTTTTTTATATATATATATATATATATATATACATACACTCAGAACATTACTCCTTCTAGACCCTGTGGTGATAACCTCATAGAGACTGGGTTGCTACAGAGACTTTCATCAACAAACATCCCTGATGCTTCCAAAGTTCGTTATAAAGAATGACAATTTAAGAGTTCCTTATAATGCAGCAAAACCTTTAAAATATATTACTGACACGTAGAAAATCTGCATCCTTATAGACGTCATATTTAAGGGAGTGTGGGATCTGGCCCTGGGGGTCTGTCACTGTGGGGGCCCTGGCGTGTGGGGTCTGGCACTGAAAGTTGATACTCCTTGAGAAATATGTATTTTAAACAATGAGGTTTTCAGGCTAGTCTCTGAGAAGGGTAAGGGCACAGACACCTTAAGGAAAATTGGACAGCGTTTTTTCGGACTTAGTTCGCTATGTGTCTGTGAATTATTTGTATCCCCTTGTAGGAGTGCTTACACCCTGAGTAACAGTTAAGCTTATGGGGTAGATTTATCAAGCAGCGGATGCTTCAATCTACCCCCAAAGTTTAAGGGCCGCCTGAAACTTAAGTTAAGAATCAGCGGTCGTAAGACTGCAGCTTCTTAACTCATCCGCCATTATGAGGTGGCGGACAGTAATCATCCCGATCAGATACGATCAGGATGATTGACACCCCCTGCTATTGGCCGATTGGCTGCAAATGTGCCCGGGGGTAGCATTGCACAAGCATTTCACCAGAAATACTTGTGCAATGATAAATGCCGACAGCGTATGCTATCGGCATTTAGCATTGTTACGCTGACATCCGCTTCAGCGGATCATGTCCGCCTGACATTTGATAAATCTACCCCTATATGTTAATTTTAATGGTATTTTAATAAATTCTAACTTTAAGAAATTGTATCCTGCTTGTTCCAGTGGGTTTTATTATAATGCTTATGTATCTCAGAGCTGGATTATAGCTCTTATGAATGGGAGTATTCTATTGCTTTCATCTAATGACATTGTTAATACACAGTATTGCACTATGAGATTTGTCTTCTTTTTTGAGGCTTTCCTTTGTGAACTTTTCTATGGACTTTGCTAGGTATTCCCAAATGCATCCATCAATTTATGTGCTTTTCAACTTTTTACAGTGGTGTTTTATAGTGTTTCATTTTTATTTTTTATATTTTTTCACTTATCTGAAACTATAAAATCACTTATTGTGTAATAATTTTTGTTTATTTTGACTGAAAGTTGAGGGACTTGTCTCTGGTCCTGGTGTTTAGGGCAGGGCCCAATATACATCTCAGGTGCCTGTAGGCACAAAAACCTGAAGCAGCGTTTTAGATGGTAATTGTTCGATGGAGGCTTGTAGCAGCGTTAGTTGTTGCTGAGTGATTGATTGAGTTAGTGTGGGTTCTTAAATATGGGTCTGTGAATGATCTGTATCTCCTTGTAGGTGTGCTTACACCCTGAGTGACAGTTAAGCCTATGGGGTTGATACCAGAAATGGAAGCAGCGGTCATAAGACCTATCAGCTGGCGGACTGAAATCATCCCGATCCGATTCTGAAAAGCTGGTAAATTGGTATTAAGTGCGTTATCTATCTTATTAAAAAATGAAAAATCAAGTAGACTGTCCCTTTAGAAAATTGTGTGCATTCTGCTTACATCATGTTGCCTCACAGAACGAGAATCACAACCTTGATTCATATTGAAAATAAATATTTTTTTAATAAAAACTAACTGGTTAAAATAGACATTAACTAGAAAAAGCAGATCAAATCACATATATAGAAAAACTCTAGCTTTATATTTGCAAACATCTAGTGTGAACACTACTTTGTTTCTGTCAACTTCTAGGTCCACTGTCCATTTCTCTCCCCACACTGTCTAGTGATTTTCCCTGATATGAACAATCTGCGACACATAGATTATATATACGATACATTGCTTATATAAGTTATTCATGCCGATAGTATATCAATCCTTATGTGGGAAAATCTTCTTCCATCTCAAGCCTTTCCACTTGCCCAGAAATAAAAATACCAGCCATGATTTGCACACAACACAAGCTCATAGATAAATTATTCCAACTGCTTTTCTCCACAGTATCTATGGAGAACTTTTTTGCTTGTAGATGAAGGAGAATTTGAATTTGAAAAACATTTTGGGTGCAAAAAATAATAATCAATACGTTACCAGTCAAACTATTGAAAATTCAACTAAAAAGCTCTAATTTAACTCTTTTTTTTGGGTGCGCCGATTAATTAACTGTTGATCTACAAAACTTTTAGGCGCATTTAAGGTTGATAAATATTTGAGATTGTGTGCGCATTTTTAGGCGCAAAAATAGGAGAAATTGCTTGATAAATCTTGCTCATGGTGTAATACTGTAGAGGATTATCTTTGTGTTTGCATAAAATCGCCATAGAACTAGCTAACGAGCTGTTGTTCGTTCCTGGTAGAGCGCTTCTCTCTTTGTAAAATTGCCATAGAACTAGCTAATGAGCTTTTGTTCGTTCCTGGTAGAGCGCTTCTCTCTTTGTAAAAAGAGGCTGCTTCCGGGTAGTAAATCACCATAGAACTAGCTAATGAGCTGTTGTTCGTTCCTGGTAGAGCGCTTCTCTCTTTGTGTAAAGGAAACTGCAAGGTACTCACACTTTTGAGAGCTACGTTAGGTGATGACACAATGTAATAATCCATTGGATGGCAGGAACAATCTTTTAACATTTATTTACAACGCTTGTCACATTAAAAGATTAAAATGGAAACGTCACTCAGGTTTTGTACAAAGGATCAAAAGCAAACACTATAGACAAAGGACACAGAGGTTCAAATTAAAGAAAAAGAATTACTGCACATACGTAGTTTTGGTTTCTTTCTATCACAATTTTTGTTTATTCTTACACTAATTTTCTATTGTAATGTTTACTTAGAGGTGAGACTTTTTATTTATTTATTTAATGAGAATGAGTTTGAATGTAGAACATCAAAGAATTTTACTATTTACTGTTAGTATATGACTAGGTTACAAAATTATTACTTATTATTATCTTAGTACTAACCTCCAGAAAAGTGTTGGTGTACTTATTTCAGCGATTTCCAACCAATAAAATGTATATACGTAACAATATATTTATTAGATTCAATATTTATTCCTTAATTCTAGATTAGTTACCTTTATAGACACTTTGAATTATATTTATGTAGAAAATAGATTATGAACCAATTATATGTCTATGCTGTTACAATATTCTTTACAAAGCAAACTAAAATATATATCTAAAATTAACCTTACTCACAATGAATCGCATTAAAATACCCCAAATGATAATACCAGAATAGTCTATAATTAGCCAATAACTCTAATGCTGAATTTATAACCATCAGATAAATTGTATATTATTAACACAATAACCAATTTAAATGCAATTTCTAAGAGATTTTAGAATAAGTAAGATTGACTTATAAATATAAAAGTACAAATTCTTTTCTAGCAAATAAAATTATTCAGCATTAATATTAGTTCTAAATTATACAGGACTATAATATAAACTTAAAATACAAAGTACCTCTTTAAATCATCAGCTTCAATTAAACTATAGCTTTAGAATACCTTGATTTAAATATTAAAAATAGGGAGGGGCGGAGCCTACACCTGTAGCGGCAAGACGTGTCTTGGAGGAGCTCCTGGCTCTACTTTGGAGTTTTATATAATATTTTGTTGTTTTCCTGCGAAAAATTGATCACTTCACAGTCAGAAACCAGCAAACTACTACACTGTTCAAGAATTTGATAAGTCTGGGGAAAACTCTCAGGATTAACCTCTTTGCCTATGCTCTGCAGTTAGGCCACGCTGCTGTCATATTTACATAGTGACTGGCAGTTTGTGGAGCCGGGGCTGCCGCATATTCCCCCCCCCCCCCCTTTAGGAGACAGGGTTACGAGTAGTACTACTTACTACTACTGAAGATTATCTATACTTAATTTAAAATCTACAATGTCTATGACTATGGAGTACCTTACATTTACTTTGTGACAGATAGAAGGAGAATCAAGAGACTTTCTCACTACGCTCCCACCTATTAAAGATGGCGCCCGGCGTCAATATACTGCTTGAGCCTGTGACATGCTTGCTTAACGAGCACCATGAGAGGATACTGAAAACATGGTCTGCCGAATGTGCTAATCTCCGTGTGCTGATAAAGCAAAGTGGGTATCGACATAAGCTACCAAGAGACTCACCAGAGAACTCTGGCAAGGTACCCAAGTGCTCATACCAAGCTTATTAAATTCCCTGCTCCGGGCTCTGACTAAGACGAAACAGAACTCAAGCCTACCAATAAATAACCCCCCAGCTGTTGATAACTTACCGGATGGCGCTCCAGGCATAAGTGTGTCAAAAGTGCACTTCTCTGTGAGGCAGCAAGAGAATTAGTGAGTGAGGCTAGAGTTAATACAGGTGTCACATCGCCTAGACAGCTTAAAGATCTCCAGAAATAAACGTAGGGTGTTACAAGAGCACTGTGGCTTGAAAGTGACCAAGGGGGAGCTGAAACAGTCCTGGGTGGAGTCCGATCATCGTCCGGTGCATACTGCTGAGGAGGCATCGGGTACGGATGTGAACTACCTCTTTACACATGATAATCTCACTCTGAACAGAGCGAGACTGAATGGCAGAGCTTCAGCTCATGACAAGTCTCAATAATTTATGTGCCCGCTAGTAAGGCTAATGGCCGGCTGTAAGAAAGAAGTTAACGATATCGACCCTACTTGACATGTTAAACAAGAGCTGAAGCTAAAATCCCAGGGACCAAAACTATTATTTTCTCATTTATACCGGAGTCCCACATATGCAATAGATGAGATTCATCAAAGACAACAAAAGTCAGGAGTTGGATGATTTCGGAATGGTAAAGTATAAACGGATGGCTAAGTCTATTTGACACATCATTTTGGGACTTATTTTCACTTTTATGTATCCACGTCAGAGACAATTTCTTGTTAGATTCCAGCACATACTATAAAACTATCTTCAGATAACGTTTGGCATGAGACGGTTACAAGACGTATAACCCCCATTTCTGATTTATTCTCTAAGTCTCCAGAACTGTTTATGAGGACTGAATAGTCTAATGTGCCTAGTTCCTGGATATGTCCACTATTCTATAATCATGTTCTGATTTGTCTTTACATGTCTGTGTGCTTTTCATTTATATTTCTTTATTCTCTTTATATAATATGTGGAAATAGTTACAATATCAAACCCGGTTTAATTTTTTAGAATGCTATACTGTTTATATCCACCAATAACTTAAACTTTGCTCTGCTAGATATATATTTCAGTTCCTAACATACATTAGAGCATTAATCATTTCTAAATACTATTGAAGATATATTATACCTCCTATGACAAACTTCAATAGAGATATTTACATGGACCAATTAATTTATTTGCTCTGCTAGATATATATTTCAGTTCCTAACATACATTAGAGCATTAATCATTTCTAAATACTATTGAAGATATATTATACCTCCTATGACAAACTTCAATAGAGATATTTACATGGACCAATTAATTTAGACAGTCTAGTTTTGAGTTGAGTATGCAGACTTGCTAGGGTATTGTGTTGTGCTGTGCTAGTATTGCTTATGGATCCATTTTATTCTCTAACTTGCATATATTATATCAGCTCTATACACGTATCCTACTAGTGACAACAACCATGTCCTCTAAACCGGTTTAATTTTTTCTGGTAGTTGACCTACACCCCAGTTAAAGTGGTATACCAGACCTGCAAGGCTTACATACAAATCATTGCCGCTCTATCTCAATGACAGACATTTAGGTTTACTACATTAAATGTCTGCTCTTACAGTAGCTACCCTTTATTTTATTCTCTTTTTTATTACATCTGAACTTATCTCCCAGCACATATGCTATGTTTAGTAGTGGGAGTGACCCTTGCTACACATCTGCTATATTATACGCTAAGAGCCAAGATTTATAAATATACCAATTGGGGGGCGGAGCTAGCCGCCAAAGCTGCAAGACGCACTACACAGGAGCTCCTGATTTAAGTTTTTAAAAAAAGGAACTTATAATAGCTATATCCCCTTCCTCTGCTAGAGCCTGAGGGGCAATATCATTGATAGTAGCCTGAGACACGCGAGATAAAGAACTGGCGACTAATTAAGCTTTTTGAGCTGCGGAACTGAAGTGCAGCTCTCTGCCACACGCTGATCAGCCATTTTGGTGGAGGGTGCGCTGCTACTCGGTATGGAGACCCAAGGCCTGTACGCCTGCATTAAAGACCTGTTAGAAGAACATGGGAGGAGAATTTGTGACAGAATGGATGCTTTTACGCACAAAATTCAAATGGCGCGAATGTGCAGCGCTTCCCCTGATATGGAGTACGGAGCGGAACTGGCGACACAGGGCGCTGCGGCACTCACAGATTCTGGGCCGGGTGCTCCATCATTGATGCCAGCGGAGGCGGACTCAGGAGAGGGACTCCGCTTTCCCTCTACAAATTCAAGGGGCCTCTATGCACCTTGCCGGGAATGCCTTCAAGATCTCTGGATGCTCCGGTCTGAGAGCCACTGCCCTCCTGTGGTTACCCGGACAGCCTGGTCCTGCTTGAGGACTGTTGAGCTTTCTTACTCGAAGTTCCTTGGCGGCTCATTTGTGATTCACCTTACTCAGCTCTCCCGGGGTGGCGCAGCCCTCCCAGATGCCCAGACTGTGCACATACAATGGCGAGTTGGTGTGGGTTAGCTTACCGAGTCCACAGTAAGCTCAAAGATACTTGACTACCCAGCCCCTAAAGACATTTATACACTAAGGCTGCTATGGCTCTGTGAACAATATCAATTGACTTAAATAACAGACTTAGTCTTTATTTTCACGATCTGTTCCCTTCCTAGCAGCCTATGGAGACACAAGAGGGATTTAGCTTCTGTTACACCTCCTGCTATCTCCTGTGTAGTGCTCTTAGTTCAACTAAGCTTAGATAGGGGATATGTACTACAGCTTGTTAACTTTATGTATTCCCATCTCTTACTTGCATAGATTGGTACATAGCTACTGGGGTATTAGTTAACACTTACGTGGGAGGAATCTGTAAGTATGAAGCCCGGTGGCCTGAAATTAGACAGGTTCCCTATGTTTGTCCTGGTTGGACAGTCAGGTTATGCTGTTTACTTCAAAGAATATGTTTTCGCTTTATAACTGTATAAGATTGCTCAGGTCTGTTCAATTTAAACTTCTGAATTTACCATTTACATTTATTGTCTTCAGCTGATTCGTAACTAAGTGATATGCAGTGTGCTTTCCCAATTGACCCTTATGCTAATTGCACAGTATACATAGTTGATTTCCTGAATGTGGATATTATAAAAATGTAGAGAAAACACTTGTTAGCGCTTAGATGCTTATACACTGTGTTGTGCTACTGTTTGTTCCTGCCTCTAACTATGCTCCCATTGTAGAAAGTTATTTACTCCTCATATATATATATATATGCCTTATGGAAATGTTCATGGCGTAGGTCAGATGTTAGTGAGCACACCACCGCTGTTGCCCATTACTCCGCCCCCCCTTCCTCCCCCCCCCCTCCTCCTCCCCCCCCCTCCTCCTTCCCCCCCTCCTCCTTCCCCTTCTCTTCCCCCCTCCTCCTCCTCCCCCCCTCCTCCCTTCCCCCCCTCCTCCTTCCCCCTCCTCCCTCTATGCAGTAGGGGGTGAGTAACTTTCCCCTGTACTCCTACTCCCACTCCTTAAGTGTATGGTAGGGGATCACTGACCATCCCTCCATACCTACTATTTGACAGAGTTTAGTAGTCTCTGTCCTGTCCGTAGAGCCCTTGTTATGGTATGTTCCTGTATGTATGTATGAATAGCTCTCCGGATCTCACTATTGGAGGATGTACTAGGATTACTGTTATGTACTTCGAAAAAAACGCAATCTGTTTATCTACGCACTTTTGTATTGATATTGGCCTAGGTCTATAAGTGCTATATGAGTTTATTAGCTGGAAGGACGCTCTAAAGATAAGGGGGTAGGGGCAACTAGCTTTAATGTTTTCTATGTTCTTTGTAACCTAGAGCCCCAAGGAGATATACATAAAAAGATAAAGTGGTATTGAACTCCTTACCTAGTACCTGGATGCACACGGTCCCTAAGGGGTGAAATATTTGCTCCTGCCCCAGTATTATATAAATATACCAATTATGCTACACCTTCTCGCATAAATTAATCAAATGAGCCTCACCAGTTATCAAGTATACTGCAACCTTATAATATAGCTATGCTCTAATTTACACTACATTAATTTGCTATTAATATTATATGTCAGTTGCTGATTTCTCCCTTCATAATCATAGGGTTATCCCATAACGTACTCTTGCTGAAACTTTCACGTTGTGCTTATTGTCATAGTATGTTCTCAGTGTGTTTATAGTTCTCTTAACCATTTAGATTACATAGGTCCATGAGTGGCCTGTTGAAGTTTTGGAGGTGCACTCATCTCCTGCAAAAAATAAAAAATGAGGTTCCAATATTCATGTTCAGTGTTTTGTACAATATTACTGTATTGCCCTTCTGATTATACACAGATATGTATCCTGGAATTCAATACTTTCTACCTGAATGTAATAGCAAAACATTTATTGCTGTACCTGATGTATGTATGCCACTGAACTTTTATTTACTGTTTTGTATTTCAATAACCTCAATAAAAATCTTAAATATAAAAAAAATATTAAAAATATAGAGCAACATATACATTACCACATAACCAGATGAGTGTCCAGCTTTTTCAGGTAAATCCGTTCACCGTCATAAATATAAATAAGAGGTTTTGCACTTATAGAAAAAGAAAAGTTAGGCCCAGTTTTGCTTTATAGAGACTGTGTTCCAAAGGCAGCGGTTGTCAGCCAGTCAAAATTCCAGCAAAGACCCTTTTTTTCTCCTATGCATCAGGCTTTAATGTCAAGTCATACAGCCCACCTCTATTCTAATTATTAAGGAATATTCGGACACGCTCTTATTCGTGCTGTACATTTCATTGGCTTACTGGGAATGTATGGGTTTTAACAGTCAATCCGTTTGGCTGTTATACCAGTCTCAGTCCATTAAGGGGCAGCAGACAGAAAAACTCTCACTATCAAAGTGCTTCAGAAAATACAGATATTCTTATATCTATTTAAATGTATATTTAATATAATGTACTCACTATTTTCTGATATTAATAAATTCATCTGGTCCACATATATGGAACTAATTAATACTATTTAATCTGAGTATTTTCATACTAAACATGAGGTATTTGAAGACACACACAGAGATAGCAGCAGCATAAATTATAACCAATTTATTATGGCACAAGAAAAAAAGTCCACAACGTTTCGGGGTCGTACCCCTTAATCATGTGAATACATAATGGCACTCGAGCATGTCCTTATATACCTATACACAGGTGTAATCAAGTAATAATTAGCAAACAGCTAGTAAAATTATTGAAGACACTGCATTTAAAAGTCACATTTTTATGAGAAGGATTTAAAAGGATTTATAATACCTTCAGCATGGATCCAGTTAATATTTTAGTTTATAATTTCCGTCTTAATATCACATACATGTAATTTGAAATGAAATCTGTTTCTTAGTATATATTTTTTATCAAATGTCTATATTTGGTATATTCATATCTTCCAGTTCAATAAACTTATCCGGTCAGTATCTATCTCCTCTGAGTGGTTCACTATACTCCTGGAAAAATCAAGAAGATGTTATTTGTTTCATACATCTTTAAAATAAGGCTATACAGTTGTTCATTTAATCTATTACAAATCATAAATGCATTTCCCAGATCCATATATAGATATATATGTATCATTTATACAGTCATAGTATCAAGGAAACATTTGAAAATTACACAATTAATTTTATATGAAGTTCTAATTTCCCCTTTTAAAATCAAGATTTATATTTCCAGTTTATCTGGGGGAAGTTGTGTACTGTAGGTAAGATTCAAAGGTTCGTCTCAGACTGGGTGGCTGTTGTTCTTGCATGGGGTCATTATCTATTTGGACTTTTATTAGGGCAATAATTTAAATATACATTTTGAGCAAAGGTATTGAATATAGACTCTTTGTAGTTTGGGGCAAATATTTGTTCTATAGAAGTCCTGTTTAATGAAATTCTGAACAACAGGAAGTCTGAGTAAACATTTTTTTTTCTGTGCAGTGAAACTTACAGTAATAACTTGATACCATTAGCTTCATATATGATATCTATTTAAATTTATATATATTTGTGCACATAGCTTCCAATGATATCTCACCTTTTACATTACATTACCAAAAGTCTGAAAGGACCTTATAAAGCTAACAAGAGTGACAGGAGCATTATCTGTCAACAATTCATATTGTAAAAACACTGTATATTTCTATATCACATGAACAAAGGACAAATGCTTTGAAGTCCTTTTTTTAGCAACAAAAGGTGACTCAAATAAGGTACAGCAAAGAGTTATTATAGATAGTATTTTTGAAAAAAGATGGATGTTCTTTAAGGTGAAATATGAACCCTCATGTTTTTAGATAAAGTAGATCAAAAACTTTAATGCAGTTATATCATATGGGTATGCATTTCTGGTAATCCCACAGTCAAACGAGTTGCTTTTGAAGGAGGCGAGTGATGAGGAGATATAAGGGTAACTCTGTGGGGAGAGAGGGGTGGGTAAGGGAGAGAAGAAAAAAAAAGAGGGGACATTTCTGCATGTTTTTGTACTAGCACGCAATATCTAATCTGGAAATTTTTCTAACCAAGGAGACCAGGGGGCATATGTATCAAGCTCCGAATGGAGCTTGATGCCCCGTGTTTCTGGCGAGCCTGCAGGCTCGCCAGAAACAGCAGTTATGAAGCAGCGGTAACAAAGACCGCTGCTCCATAACCTGTCCCCCTGCTCTGAGCAGTCGGACAGACATCGCCGCAATTCAACCCGATCGAGTACGAGCGGGTTGATTGACACCCCCCCTGCTGGCGGCTGATTGGCCGCGAGTCTGCAGGGGGCGGCGTTGCACCAGCAGCTCTTGTGAGCTGCTGGTGCAATGCTGAATACAGCGAGCGTATTGCTCGCCGTATTCAGCAATGTCTGTCGGACCTGATCCGCACTGTCGGATCAGGTCCGACAGACATTGATAACTAGAGGCCCAGGTCTCATAATAAAAGTCTACTTTGGCTAAGACTCTGTGGGAGTCTAATATATTGAGTAGTAGAGAGAATTTGTGAGGTGGATGGTGGGTCTTTATTTTTCCAAGTTCTCGCTATTGCTAGCTTAGTAGCTATAAAGAGGTAAATCATTAATGCTTCGTTAGCTGGGTTTAAGTTTGGTATTTGCATATGAAGCAAGCATAGCTCCAGGATATAAATGGGGACAATACACAGTTGGTTAAGAATTGTGTACAGCTTTCGCCATAGAGGCTGAATTTTGGGATAAAACCACCACACATGTATGGTTGTAACCGAATGACCACATTGTTGCCAAAACATGGGGGAGTGAGTGCCATATATCTTGTGAAGTGTGTAGGGCACTAGATGCCATCTAACTAAGATTTTGTAATGTAATTACCATAGGGTGGCGCAATGTAGAAGTTTCTTGGTTACTAAAGTTCTTCTGTGCCAGGTGTCTGTCAGCCGTGAAGCCTAACTCCCGTTCCCAAGCCTTGTGTTGGGGAATTTTATGTTGTAGATGGGGCTCAAGAAGTAAGCTATAATGAAAGGATAGAGCATGTTTAAGGTTGTGGGCCTGAGTCCACTTGCTTTCCCATTTTGATAGTGCTCGGAGGTTATGTTTGGGGAGTCCCCACGATCTTGACCAAGAACTTAGGCGAAATGCTTCAAATTGTATACAGGGGGGGGGGGGGGGGGTTTGAAATTTTGTGCATAACTGAGGATGTAACATCCAGATATCATGATCATAAAAATCTGTGATTGATGAGATCTGGAGGTTCCGCCATTAATCTAGGTGGAAGTCTGGTAGGCAATAAAGAGCACTAGCTAATGTAAAAGCTGGGGAGGGATGTGGGGCAATTTCCGGGTTATGTCTCACTTGGTCCCAAAACTGGAAGGCATCATGTAAAATAGGGTGTGTTGTACCTAAATCTTTTCTGTGATGCGGGGGTATCCAGAGGAGGTCAGTAAGGTTTAGACCCGACAGTAATAACAAGATCTCAATGTCATGCCAACGGGGGGGGTTTGTTCTGAGATATTCCAGCTCAGCAGGTATGATAGCCGGGCGGCGTTATAGTATAAGATAATGTTGGGAAGTGCCAATCCCCCATGTGTGAGTGATCTCTGTAGAGTGTGTCTGGAAGTTCTAGATCTTTTGTCTTTCCATATGTAGGTAGTGATGAGATTTTTGTAGTTTATTAAGTGTGGGCCTAGGGATATTATGTGTGATGCACCTAAATAAATGTTATTTTGGGTAGGAAGGACATCTTAATTGCTGCGATTCTTCCTGTCCAAGATATCTCTTTAAATTCCCATGTACTTTTTAAATTTCGAAATTCTGAGAGTTTCTGAATATTTTTTGGAAATAGTGTGCTTAAGAAGGATCTGCACTTAAGAAGATTCCTAGTATTTTAATGGCATGAGAGTTCTATTGGAATTTATGAGAACGTTGTTAGAAGGCCAAATCTTGGGCTGGGATATTAATGGGTAGAACTTCTGTTTTGAGTATATTAAGTTTTTAAAAACTCAATAAGCCAAAGTTGATAAGGAGTCGGAAAACCGCAGGTATGGCGGTGTCTGGAGTCGTTAAGAAGAGTGTGATATCGTCAGCATAGAGAGAGATTTTATGGTGTGAATTTCCTAAAGATATACCAAAAATATGAGGATCCAATCTAATACCTTGGGCAAGGGGTTCGATAGCCAATGCGAATAGGAGAGGTGAGAGGGGACAGCCCTGTCTAGTACCATTAGCTATACTGAATGAGTCAGATTGAAAGTCTACACCCTTAACTTTTGTGGACGGAGATGTATATAAAGACTGTATAGCATGGATAAAGGTATTTGGCAAATGGAAGGCTCTCATGGTCTCCCAGAGGTATTCCCATCTCACCCTGTCAAAGGCCTTTTCAGCATCAAGGGACAGGGCGAGAAAAGAAACCCCCTTATTGGAAGCTACTGACAGTATGTCCAGGATACGTCTGGTGGCATCTGGCCCTTCTCTCTGCGGAATAAAACCCACCTGGTCCTGGTGTACCAAAGAGGCAATAACTTTAGATAGTCTATTGGCTATAAATTTGACATAAAGTTTGGTTTCAAGATTAAGTAGAGAAATGGGGCGATAGCTACCACATAGCTCTGGAGGTTTTCCTGCCTTCAGGATTGTAGTTATCGGTGCCTTTAGAAACTTATGCATTACTTCTTGCAACATTCTACATAATAAGGGGGCTATTAGGGTTTGGAACGTTTTATAAAATTGAGCAGTGTAGCCATCAGGGCCTGGAGATTTGCCTAGTTTCATATCTTTGATGACGTTCTGAACTTCTTCTATATCTGTTGGGTCTACAAGGATAGAGAGATCCTCTTGTGATAATTTAGGTAAACGAAGCTTGTCAAGAATGATCTGACTTCTGTTGGAGGGAGAGGAGGATGATCGAGATCGGCCTCTATATTATATAGTGAGTGGTAGAAAGATTTAAAAGTATCACCTATATCTCTGGGGGAGTGTACTAGGTTAGTAATATTTTTTTGATAGCAAGTATTTTAGTTTGAGCGGTGCAGTGTCTAAGTTTCGCCTCTAGTAAAGAAGAGGCTTTATTGCCTTGGTTGTAATATATTTGTTTGAACTTGTCTGATGTGGTATAGACTCTTTGAAATTCCAGATTTTGAATTTGTTTAGATGTCACTGTTATTTCATCTTTCAAAGAGCTAGAGTATGATGTGTTGAGTTTATTTCTCAAGGACCACAGTTGTATAGAAAGTGGGGCTCCCTGTTTTTTTACGTATATCTGTATTTAATTAAAAAAATGTCCTCTAAGAAACGCCTTGAGTGTGGCCCAGAGGGTCTCAGCTGAGGTCTGGAAGTTATCATTAATACTAAGGAATACAGAGATCTTTTCTTGGAGTTCAAGTTTAAAAATAGGATCTGTCATTAACCAATCTTTGAGACGCCAGGAGAGAGGGGAAGTATTTATGTGTGGACCGAGTGTCAGGGTTTTTTCCCTGCTTTGTTTGCCATGTGCTGCTGGCAGCCATTTTACTCACCTCTCTTGCTGACTCTGGTGCATAGTGTGTGATGCTGCTCATTTCCTGCACATTTTTTTATGGCAAGACTAGTGTACATCATCCATGTGAGATAGGTTGCAGTCTCAGAATTGTGATGTCATCACTTATTATTTAAAGGGCCTCTGTTCAGTATGCTTTGCCCTTGCGTTGTCTCAGACCTGTTTGTGAGTTCCAGTTCCTGTGTATTACCTGGCTGTCTGACGGTTCTCCTGGTTCCTGATCCCTGGCTTGTTCCTGACTCAGCTGTTCTCCTTGTTCCTGATTCCGGCTCGTCTCACTACTCGCTTGGCTCCTGACTCGGCTCGCCTGACTATTCGCTTTGGCTCCTGACTCCTGGCTTGTTATTTGACTTGTGGACTTTTTATTATTTTTTGCTATTAATAAAGGTGTGAATTTTTTTTGCACCCTGAAATTATACAAGGGCCATGAATCCTGGTGGTGCTAATAATCCACTATTACCTACCATCATTTCCAGGATGGATGAACAGGATCACCGCTTGGATCAATTTGCACTAGCCCTGCAAACCCTGCTGACTCACACTGCACATTTGGACCAAAGTGTCCCGCAAGTTATGGCTGCTCCTGTTTCCGCTGCTGCACCTAGTCCTACCAGGAGCATGTTCGGTTCTGCACCTCTACCTCAGCGATATGGAGGTGATCCTATTCAGTGCAGAGGGTTTTTGAACCAGGTTGGCATTTACTTTGAGATGTTACCTCAGGCGTTTTCCCTCAGAGCTATAGTGGTATTTCTCATCTCGTTACTCTCTGACACAACTCTTGCCTGTGCTAATCCCTTGTGGGAGACTAATAAACCTGTGATTTCAAATTACCCTGAATTTGTGGCCTCCTTTCAAAGGGTATTTGATGTTCCGGCTCGCTCCTCCTCGGCTGCTAAACGACTCATGACCATTCTGCAAGGTACAAGATCTGTTGCTCAGTATGCCATTGAGTTCCATACGCTTGCCGCAGAGGTAGGTTGGAACAATGAAGCCCTTGTTGCCGCCTTCTTTCATGGGCTCTCTGATGCGATTAAAGACGAAGTTGCTGCCAGAGATTTACCAGAGGATCTTGAGGCATTGGTGTCTTTTTTTATCCTAATTGACATCAGACTCAGAGAGAGGCCATCTTTCAAGGAGCGCTTGTGGTAGCCTCCTGTTCCGTTGTCTCCTATGTGTTCGTTCCCACCCATGCCTCCCTTTCCTCCCATGCCTCCTGGTCCCGAGTCACCAGGTACTGCTGAGCCCATGCAGTTGGGATTCATGCGTCTCTCCGCGGCGGAGAAGGCCTTTAGGAGGAGGGAGGGGCTCTGCCTCTATTGTGGGTTACAGGGCCACCTTTTGAAGTCTTGTCCTACACGGCCGGGAAACACTAACACCTAAGGTCCTGTCGGGGACAGACCTTGGGTGGTTTATCCTCGTCCCCGGAACCACTAAAGGAGAAAACTTTGGTCACGGTTGTCCTTTCCTGTGTGGACTCCTCCATAGTTACCCACGCTCTTGTTGACTCCGGTGCTGTGGGCTATTTCATTGACAGTGCTTTTGTATCAAAGCACTCCATTCCTGTTTTGCCTCGGTCCGTTCCACTTGCTATTGAGGCAATTGTCGGCAGGCCCCTTCAGCCCGTACTCGTTACTCACGAAACCGCTCCGTTGTCCATGGCTGTTGGGGCTCTCCATTTTGAAACCTTCCAATTCCAGGTGATACATTCTCCACATTTTCCAGTTGCTCTGGGTTATCCCTGGCTCCAAAAGCACAATCCCAGTCTCGACTGGTGCAGGTCCAAAATTTTGTCGTGGTCTTTGTAATGTATTTCCACTTGTCTTCGGAAACCAGTTAAAGTCTTGTGCACTTCTTTGGTATCTCAATTGCCGACGTTTTTGACAAGGTGCGTGCCGGTACGTTGCCTCCTCACCGGTCTTATGATTGTGCCATAGACCTGCCGGTCTTATGATTGTGCCATAGACCTGCAACCAGGAGCCATTCCTCCTCGGGGCCGGGTTTACCCTCTGTCTGTTGCGGAGAATTGTGCTATGGAAGAGTATGTTGCCGATGCTTTGTTGCAGGGGATCATCCGCAAATCCTGCTCTCCTGCAGGGGCTGGCTTCTTCTTCGTAAAGAAAAAGGGTGGCGAGTTAAGACCATGCATCGATTATAGAGGTCTTAATTGTCTTACCATTAAGAATGCTTACCCTATTCCGATCATTACGGAACTCTTTGACCGCCTCAAGGGAGCTACCGTCTTTTCTAAACTTGATTTGAGTGGAGCGTACAATCTCGTTAGGATCAAGGAGGGACACGAATGGAAAACAGCATTTAACACCAGGAGTGGGCATTATGAGTATCTTGTAATGCCCTTTGGCCTATGTAATGCTCCTGCTGTTTTCCAGGAACCTATTAATGATGTCCTACGAGATATGTTGCAACAGTGTCTTGTGGTGTATTTAGACGACATCCTCATACACTCACCCACACTTGAGGCTCATCGTTCTGATGTTACACGGGTTTCTTCAGAGACTACGTGAGAACGGCCTGTTTTGTAAACTCGAGAAATGCGAGTTCCATCAGACTCAAGTAACCTTCCTAGGTTATGTTATCTCCGTTGCAGGGTTCTGCATGGATCCTGACAAGTTGTCTGCAGTTGCCTCGCCCAGTTGGTCTTCGCCAATTACTATAGAAAGTTTATTAAAAACTTTTCTTCCTTGGTCAAACCTATCACAGACATGACCCGTAAAGAGAATGATCCACTCTATTGGTCACCTACTGCCATTAAGGTTTTTGATTGTCTTAAGACTGTCTTTGCTGCCGCTCCAGTTCTGGCTCATCCTAACCCTGTCCTGCCTTTCTTTCTTGAGGTCGATGCGTCTGAGACTGGAGTAGGTGCCCTCTTGTCTCAACGTCCTACGCCTGATGGTTCCTTGCATCCGTGCGGTTTCTTCTCTAAGAAATTGTCTCCAGCGGAGTGCAATTATGAAATTGGCGACAGGGAATTACTGGCCATAATTTTGGTACTCAAGGAATGGAGGCATCTTCTCGAGGGTACTAGTGTACCAGTGCTCATTCTTACTGACCACAAGTATTTAACTTATCTATCTGAAGCAAATTGTTTGTCGCCCCGACAGGCCAGATGGGTGCTATTTTTGTCTCGGTTTAATTATGTGGTCTCTTACCTGCCTGGTAGTAAGAATGTTAGGGCTGATGCCCTCTCTCGACAGTTTTCGCCTCTGTCCAAGGAGAAGTCTGTACCTACTCCAGTTATACCTCTTTACCATATTTTGGCTACCATACGTACTAATTTGACTTCTCCCTTGGGGGAGGAGATCCTGGCTGCATAAACCAATGCACCTCCTGAGAATGAAATTGAAAAAGAAAAAAGCATAAGCACTACATAAATACGTGTGGCTGCTCGGTCAGGTTTTGTGGTAGATATACCTAATGAGCTAGAGTGCTTGTGCAACAAGACAACTTACAAACATTGGTTTGAATCACAAAAAGAATTGGGATTCGAAGGTTCCACTTTTTTAGCACTTCTAATACCCCTATAGATGTGCGGCATCCAACTAGGCTGAAAAGAAACAGGAGTGGAGAGTTTTAATTTTAAAACATAACTTTTATTATGAGCAAAAATTCTATAAAATCCTCATGTATGTGTGTGCAGTTTAAAAACACAAAGAAACTCAAATCAGTGTCAATATTGGGAATGATTAGCGTAAGTATCGCTTACTTTGATACTTTTTCAGGTTGGCTGGTGTGTTTAGAGAGCTACTGGGTAGCAATGTGGTGATATGCTTTCCTGGCTATAAGCTGTTAATATAGTTATTCACCACGAGGCATAAGTGTATCCTTATATATTGCTGTGTTCAGCTGTCCCTTTATAATTTGGTTGCAGTACCTAAGAGATACAATATTACTCAACCTTATAATGAAGTGGGTCATATATTATAATATTATGAGGTTCAGGAAGATATTTCCTGCTGACACTCAGTTAGTGGAAGTATCACGTTTTTAGTAATTGTGAGTGTGCCCGAATCTGGGTGAGAGGAATTCCACAAATAACTTAGTTGTGTCTTTATACTTTATATGAAAACCACTTTTAAAAGGGTGTATAGATACATTGTTAATATATCAATATGGTGCTCATATCTTTTTATATATTGTTTTGAGTTGAGGTAGGTCTGAATAGAGGTATTGGACCTTTGTATCTTTTACAGTGTTATAATTACGATTCTATAGAGAGAAGTGTGGATTTACACCAGACAGAAGTGAATTTGATGTTAAATATTAGGTAACTGCAGTTTGAATTATTATAATTGAAAGTAATCAGCGCCTTATTTTGGCATGAATATATTTGCTGTTGCACAATTTCTGCAATACCTTTATTCCACTCATATATATCAAAGATGCTCTTATAACCTTCCACACTTGTGGTATTGAGCGTTTGGTGTATTTAATATCCCCCAAGAAATCATTGCTTTGTATGAACTCTCTATTAATTTACAGAGTTAATTATTTGTTTTAAGGATGTTACACCAATAAATGCATCGCTTAATGTTAAGTATTGACGTTATGAAGATAGTGAGTGTGTCCACATTAAGGTTCCATATATTGCAGCCGTTATTGCTTTATATGTTTGCATATGGTATAGGGAGCCACCTGGAAAGGATATAATGTAGCACTATTAGTATTATCACACTCTCATAGTGCTAGGATTCTTGTGTATTGAGCAATCACAGTATTATTGCTGTGTTTTATCCAATATTTTTAATGTTGGCATATACAGTAGCAAATTAACCTTTTTCGCCAACTACAAATGATATTGGTGGGCTAATCTTGTCGCTAAATGCATTGTTTAGGTGTAAAAAATAACCTTATGGAGAGGTGGTATAAAGCCACTGCTCCCACACCTAAATCACCAAGTAACTTATCGTACCGAAATTAACCACATTTGTATCAACAGTTTAAGTAAGCAAGTAGATTCTAGTAATCTCCAACATTAGGCATTTGAGCGTCTTATATATTAGGTAACTTTTATTTTTTTAAATGACTTTGCTATCCAAATTTCTATACAGTTAAAAAAAGAGCAACTGGGTATTAGAGAATACCCTTCCCTAACATGTTTCGCCGTTACTATTACGGCTTTTTCAAAGGTGACGCGCGTCGGCAGGTATTTAAGAGGTATGACTCCGCCCCTTAATTATTTTGAGCCAATCCAATCTTCTTGGCTTGAAGGTGTATCGTTTGTGTCAAATGACACTGTATTAGGAGGCGAGTTACCGAGTTTGTCACGAACGTAAATACCAGATAATTGACATCTCTATTACACAAGAACAATATAAGTATTATAGCGTGTAACCTGAAGATTAATTTGAATAATCGGGGTTTGGAATAAATGTAGTATTATTTGGCAAACTATTTTTCAATAGGAACTATCATAGTAGTCACAATCATTTGATGTCCCATTGTAGATCATATATATGGAAAAGAGTAATGGAATAAAATAGGATTAAAAAGAACCAATATATAGGTTATGTGTTTGTCCTGAAATGAATATAGAATATAGAAGTGCTCATTCTTACTGACCACAAGTATTTAACTTATCTATCTGAAGCAAATTGTTTGTCGCCCCGACAGGCCAGATGGGTGCTATTTTTGTCTCGGTTTAATTATGTGGTCTCTTACCTGCCTGGTAGTAAGAATGTTAGGGCTGATGCCCTCTCTCGACAGTTTTCGCCTCTGTCCAAGGAGAAGTCTGTACCTACTCCAGTTATACCTCTTTACCATATTTTGGCTACCATACGTACTAATTTGACTTCTCCCTTGGGGGAGGAGATCCTGGCTGCATAAACCAATGCACCTCCTGAGAAACCTAGTGGTAAGTGTTTTGTTCCTGAGAATCTTCAAACTAAACTTTTGCACACTTACCACTAGCCTAAAGCCGCAGGTCACCCAGGCAAGAACCAAATGATTTGGTCTGTCACTCGACAATTCTGATGGCCAGGTCTTCGTTCTGATGTTGCTGCGTATGTTGCCTCCTGCTCAGTTTGTGCACAGAATAGGACTCCTCGACGTCTTCCTGTGGGTCTTCTTCAACCTATTGCTAATGGTGAGCATCCTTGGACACATCTTTCCATGGACTTCATTGTCGAGCTCCCTGTTTCCAATGGTAATACTGTTATCCTTATGGTGATTGACCGTTTTTCTAAAATGTCGAATTGCATTCCCTTGAAGAAGTTGCCTACCGCTCAGGAGCTTGCTTCAATTTTTGCCCGGGAGGTCTTCTGTTTACATGGGTTACCCAAGGTGATAGTGTCGGACCCGGGTAGCCAGTTTTTCTCAGATTTTGGCGTTCCTTTTGTGCTCAAATGGGGATCCAGCTTTCCTTTTCCTCGGCATATCACCCTCAATCCAGTGGGGCTGCGGAACGATCTAATCAAGCTCTGGAACAGTTCCTCCGTTGCTATGTCTCAGATCACCACAATAATTGGTCTGAACTGTTACCTTGGGCAGAGTTTGCTCGTAATAGTGCTATTAATGCTTCCTCCAAGTTATCCCCATTCATGGCGAATTATGGGTTTCAACCATTCTTGTTGCCCGATTCATTCATGTCTCAGGGTATTCCGGCTTTGGAGGAGCATCTCCGGCAACTCCGTTAAACGTGGGTGCAGATTCAGGATTGCCTTCATCGTTCTATGCAGCGCCAAAAGTTCCAGGCTGATCGTAGGCGTCTGCCCGCGCCTTCCTACCAGGTTGGTGAGAGGGTTTGGCTGTCCTCCCACAACTTGAACCTTCGTGTGCCTTCCAATAAACTGGCTCCCCATTATGTTGGTCCTTTTCGAATACTCCAACGGGTCAATCCTGTGGCCTACGCTCTTGACCTTCCTCCTGCAATGCGCATCTCCAATGTTTTTCATGTCTCCCTCTTGAAACCATTGGTTCGTAATCGGTTTACCACTGTGTTGCCTCGTCCCCGTCCTGTCTTTGTTGACAACCATAAAGAATATGAGGTCAGCAGCATTATTGACTCTCGTATGTTCAGGGGCCGCGTACAGTATTTGGTTCACTGGAGGGGTTACAGTCCGGAGGAGCGTTCATGGGTTCCCTCCTCTGATGTTCATGCTCCCGCCCTCCTCCGTGCCTTCCATGCCCGTTTCCCCAATAAGCCTTTTGTCCTCCCGCAGGGATGGGTCGTTGAGGGGAGGGTACTGTCAGGGTTTTTCCCCTGCTTTGTTTGCCATGTGCTGCTTGCAGCCATTTTACTCACCTCTCTTGCGGACTCTGGGGCATAGTGTGTGATACTGCTCATTTTCTGCACGCCCTTTTATGGCCAGACTAGTGTACATCATCAATGTGAGACAGGTTGCAGTCTAAGAATTGTGATGTCATCACTTATTATTTAAAGGGCCTCTGTTCAATATGCTTTGCCCTTGCGTTGTCTCAGACCTGTTTGTGAGTTCCAGTTCCTGTGTATTACCTGGCTGTCTGACGTCCCTCCTGGTTCCTGATCCCTGGCTTGTTCCTGACTCAGCTGTTCTCCTTGTTCCTGATTCCGGCTCATCTGACTACTCGCTTTGGCTCCTGACTCGGCTCGCCTGACTATTCGCTTTGGCTCCTGACTCGGCTCGTCTGACTATTCGCTTTGGCTCCTGACTCGGCTCTTCTGACTACCAGCTCTGGTTTTGACTCCTGGCTTGTTATTTGACTTGTGGACTTTTTATTATTTTTTTGGTATTAATAAAGGTGTGGCACCCTGGCACCGAGTTATAAAGTTAGGGTATCATGATCTCACCAAGAGATAGGGGAAATTCTAGTGTATGAGATATTATCTAACAATCAAAAAATAATCAATACGGGTATATGACTTATGGGAGACAAGTAAAAGGTATAGTCCTTATCTTGTGGATGAAATAATATCCAACAATCATATAAGTCATATTGGCTGATGAGCTTCTGAAAAGCTCTTTAGAGGGAGTGAGTTGATCTTTCTGAGGAGGAGAGCTTTGGGCCTGACCTATCTAGAGTATGGTCCCAAATAAGATTAAAGTCTCCACCCAAAATTAGTTCACTTTGCTCCACAGCTGACACCGACCTGAGGTGTTTCCCTAGATGTCAGATTTGTTTAGAGTTAGGAGCGTAGGCGTTAACTACTTTAACTAGATGATAATTTATTTTACACACCTTTATGATGAATCGGGCTTGAGGATCACATTCCACATAGATAGGGTCGTATTTAAAATTATTACTAAGAAATAGATTTGGATTGAAAGGAGGCTTCAAGAACTATTGGGTATTTTCTACATGTGTGTATGGTACCCGGTGTTGAGATCCAGTTGGTCTCCTGGATGAAAGCTATGTCCGTTTTAATCTTCTGTAAGTGGTTAAATAGAAGGCTGTGTTTTGTGGGAGAGTTAAGGCCTTGAGCGTTTAAAGTGAGTAGGCGTAGACCGTCCATTCTTAAGTATAAAGAAGAAAGAAAAAAATGAGAACCCCCTCTTGGGAAAGTAGGGAGGGTGGGGTAGTAGAAGAGGGAGGTATTCAAGCTTCTTATTGAGTGGGGGCTAAAAATGTGGATGATAAGTATACCCAACTATATTAAGAGCAATGGTTATGGGTAGTTATAACTATAATGTTAATGATATAATATATTTAAGGTAAATCAGCGGTCAAAAGCCGCTTTAGTTTAGGGAAAAGGATAAGAGGGAGGAGTAGTTATAATAATATAGCCTCTATGGACGCTAGGTATAGTGGTATGGTACGGAGTGATTGGAGCAAATAGAATTAGTGAGCAAAAAGCTGTGGATAAAATGTAGGCTATAATATAGGAGAGAATGGGGGTGGGGCAGGAGAGGTGCTATCCCCCAGTTAAGGAATAGTATAGTATGGAATTAAGGAAGTTGAGTAGGTAATACCATCAAACAAATGAAGCGGAATAGATCAGCAGTTAAAACATATAATATATCTACCTAAACATAGATAGTGCTGCAATGAATGTAAAATAGTTAATATTCCTACAAACTGAAATCCTAGATCTTTTTCATGACAAAGTATATAATAAGGTAAATGAAACCCAAACACATGAACATTTGTATAATGTGTAATGTACTAGATACTAAGCGATGATTAAAGGGACACTAAACCCAAAACTTGATTCAAGTAGAGAATACAATTTTAAACAACATTCTAATTTACTTCTATTATCTAATTTGCTTCATTCTTTAGATATCCTTTGTTGAAGAAATTGCAATGCACATGGGAGAGCCAATCACACAAGGCATCTATGCGCAGCAACCAATCAGCAGCTACTGAGCCTATCTAGATATGCTTTTCAGCAAAGTATATCAAGAGAATGAAGCAAATTAGATAATAGAAGTAAATTAGAAAGTTGTTTAAAATTGCACACTCTTTCTAAATCATGAAAGAAAAAATGTGGGTTTCATGTTCCTTTAATATTAAGTGTGAGGCCTTGGTAGGTCCCAGGGTTCCGGTCAAGTGTGGATTCATAAAAGGGTGTTAACTGGGGTAATCGTAGGAATATTTATATGTGGAATTGAGTGGTTTTAGGCTATAAATAACCCTAGATAATGTGAGAATCTTGAGATCCAGGTTCCTAGGATGTATTTACATTTGTGAGTTATCATCATACATAGGACTAAGGGTGTCAATGTATCAGTTACTGTGTATAATGAAACTCGGAATATATCTGGAGTTCTTATGGGTATGATATTTGTTAGGTGTGGGTTTTTGTGTCGTACCTAAGAGAAAAAAACATGGTAACTGTGCCTAGGGATCTAAGTAATCTTAAGGCTAGAGGTGTTAAGCAGGTCAATTAAACTTTAAACAACATATGAACCTGGTAAGTACTATAACGAGCTTGTAGCCAAAGCTATATAACACAACAATATGAAACCATGAAACAGTGTGTTATAAATAACAATACTTATAGTAGCTAAGAGGTAGTCAAAGGGTAAGATATGTACCCATGCGTATACTACCTGAGCTAAGTGATTCCAAGATGTCAAACACTATAAACAGTGGTAAAAAGATAACAGTGAAATACATTTTTAGTTAGTAATACAACTAAAGTGATAAGGAGTAGTGTGGTGAACCTGTATCCGATCAGTAGGTTTGGAGTTAGGGATACACAAGAGCTATTCCATAGTTAGAGGGTAAGGTATGTACCCATATATAAGCTCAGGTTGTATCACAGTGGTGTTGATCTTCTGTTGAGGAGAAGGTAGTATTGAAATTTAAGGTAAGATATACATGAGTTATTAGGAGATCAAAGGGTAAGATGTGTACCCGTATGTAAGCTCACATGGATCCTAAGCGGAGATCAAGTTCCGTTAAGAAAGCAGATGTATTGGGATTCAAGATGGGTTCTTTGGATGAGTCAAATCTTTCCTTTTGGCTTGTTGGAGGGTTCTCCTGGGAAGTGGCTGCCACTCAGGGGCAGATGTGTTGAATGCCTTGAGGTTAGAATCCGAAGACTGAGGTATACCGAGTGATTGAAGCAGTTTCATGCCTTGATCCGGTGAGGAAATCATGTAGGAATGGTCTCCATATTGGAAAACGATCTATACAGGGAATCCCCATCAATATTTCACATTATGAAGACGTAAAGTTTGAGTGAACTGTTGAAATGTTCTTCTCTTAGTAAGTGTATGTGGGGAGAGATCTGGGAATATTTGAATGTTGTGATATGGTTCTGTTAGGTACTCGTTGACGAAGGATGCTCCTAACTATTTTCTCTTTACACGTGAAATAGTTTAGGCTGATAATGACATCCCTTGTGTCGGAGGCGGAGTTTCGGGGACGATGGGCCTTATGGGCTGTGTCGATGAGAAGTTCTTGGTCTTGAAGGGTACCAAGCAATTATATAAATAAGCCAGTGAGATATTCAGGTAGATCTGTGTTGTTAATATCCTCAGGAATGCTTTGTATCCTTTGATTATTACGGCGTCACCTATCTTCTAGGTCCGCCAATTTAGTTTTGAGAACAGATATTTGTTCTGCAAGGTTCTGAGAATAGGACAAGAGATTGGAGTGATCAATGTTAAGATCTTCATGTTTCCTTTCTAGGGTCTCTGTGCGCTCTCCTAGGGAGGAGATATCTCTTTTGAGTTCACTAACCGATTGCCTGAGATTTTGCTTAAGGGAGGTATAGTGAGTATCCATTTTGTCCGACAGAACTTTGATGGAATCCAGGATATTTGATTGCGGAAGCATGGAACAATCTTTTAGTGGGTTATCAGATTCAGAGGCTCTTCTAAAGAAAGCAGTAGAATCTCTGGAGTCTTCATCCGATACATCTTGGTCAGAAAGATTTTTGCTATTGAAATGATCTGTCAAAGTTCTCTTAGGATTCTCTTGATGTTTTTGTTTCTTCTTCATGGCGTGAGCCATCTTAATGAGCCTGTAAAAGCCCCTGCTCCTCGCCTTTACCGTGAGGTATAGAAAAGAACTAGTGGTTGTGATTTCCTTATTGGGATGGGAACTGGGGGGAGTCCGTCCTGTGCCCCTAATGTCAGGCGATTAGCACTTCATATCTGATCTCACTTGTCTAGTAGTGGAAATGAGATGATTCTATTAGCTTAGTTTAGACTTTAGATACACCAGAAGTGAGAATGTGATCACAGAGGGATTTTGCCCCAGTGGAGAAGTAAGGGTTCTTCTGGAGATAGTCCCCCTCCTGGGGAGGTGCCCCTTATAGGTGAAGTGGGAAAAGGGAGTGAGCGTATAACCCGCAGGTAATGAGAACCTGCAGGAAAGGGAGGAGGGGGGCTTTAGTGAGGTGCTAGTAGATTGTAAGGGGGTGTAAGCATTTATTGGAGGCTATCCAGCCATAGAGAGTTCATATAGACTTAACCAGTGTGACCAAGGAATGAGGGATTCAAAGGTACTGTGGGTATAAAATTTATATTCAAAAATATTAGAATGGGTATTTAGGTATGCAAGGCTTAGGGAGCGTAACTCTTTCAGGAAAGAATAAACTCTCAAATATCCGTAGTTTAGAAATACTCAGAGAGGTTAAATGTTATAGAAGATGAAGGCAGTATTTTGATACAGAGCTATGATGGAGAGGCTCTGAGGGTGCCTTTAATGGCAAGGCCTTGAAAGGCTGCTCAAATTAGTCGTAAGGATTATGCTTGTAAATTGGGCTATTGATGGATAAGCCTGATATAGGATCTGCGTTAGTAAATCCAAATTAAGTCTGCTGATAGGAGGGTATACTCATGCCTTATTTTTCAAGGCTAGTCTGAGCATAAGTACATAAAAAGAATTAGTAAATACCCCATGTGGGTGGGTTAATTAATGTGTGCGAATTTGTATAAGCGCACAATTATAGGTAATCAATCCTATAGAAAAGGGCTCTCTCAGTGTAATCTATACTCCGGCTGCTCTGCTGTTAAACATGTGGGCAAAGTCAAGTTGGACAGTGTAGGGCCGAAATCCTGAGTAATATGGCGTGGGAACTTTTAGTGTACAAAGATGGTGTAAGAAGTGTGCCTAAGGCATGAGTCACTTACATGTCCAAGAGAACAGTCGTGAAGATCTCAGGGAGGTCCGCAATTGAGTCGCTACGGTCCGTGTGCGACACAGAATCCGGGGGGGTTGTGCAACCTCAGGCAAGATGGCGCCTTTTGCAGGCTTTTAACCAAGTCTGGAAAAAAGACTGATTAGTAGGTAGGTGAAGTGTGGTAGTACTCTGTAATCCTTACCCAGATCTCTATTAAGGTGAGGGGGACAAGTGGTGAAAATAGATGTCTAAGGAAGCGCCCAAAGTTAACGGTCCCCTACTGCTACGGTGCTGCAGGTACAAGGTATGCCACCCCGCTCGCTGTGGACTCCATTGTGAGTCCTCCACTAAACCTATCCGTGGTCTATGATTAGGTAGGGGATTGGGGATAAAATAGCTAAGACTTTTTAGTAGTAAAAAAGGTATTATATAGGGTGACAACTCCTAAATATTAGAGGAGCTCCGTTCTATTGCTGTCAGCCAGGTCCATAGTTAGCTCCGCCCCCTTTAGATAGTATTTTAATTATCTTGAGTAAAAATTATTTCAATGATAATCTACAAAGAAAAGGAAAGACTATGGGGACTATGTTGGTTTTGCTAAATTTATTGTGGCATAGGAGATTTTTTTACATTTAACTAGACAGATACGTGTCCATTTTTTGTGTGTGAAGATTTTACGGACAGCTTAATAAAATACTGGACTGACCTGTTGAATACTGAACACCTGACAACTCCATCTTATCTCCTCTCTGTCCCCTCTTCCTCTATCTGTCACTGTCCACACTCCAATCACAGACTCTTTCACCCCTCCTAAATTTCTTACTGTCAACTCTTCCTCTTCTATCACCGTCCCTACCTCCTCTTCTTTCTCTGTCACTGCCACTTTACTGATTTCTTTATGTCAGAATTGTTTATCCATTTTTTTGCCCCAAATTCCAACCAATAAAAAATGCATGTTAATCCAAATACGAAAACTTTTATTGTATTATTATCATTATTACTTATATTTATAATATATATATATATATATATATATATATATATATATATATATATATATATATTTGTTATAACACTTTTTTAATGTGTAATGAGCAAACATATCTTGTTACCTATCATTTTACCTGCTCTGAGAAGATATTACAAGGTTGATTTGTTTCCTTTATGTTAGAGATTATATAATTCCATTAAGGGCTGATGCTCTATCTGGTAGTTACAACCCCTTTAAACTATACTTATTTATCTTACTCTAATGATAATAAACACACGGAAACAGAGAGCTGGGTATAAGACCATATCATGGTCATGTTTATTTAACATTTAAATAAACCTGACTTCAACTGAAGTCATAACTAAACACTTAACTCGTGGCGGCATTCGAGACCTAGTAAATTAGTAATAATAATAGCTCCATATGACTAGAGGTCGCAGCCAGGTGTTATGGAATTGCAAAGGGGGGCCGCAAAACGTGGCTCCACCCCATTCCGTCTAGGAGGCGCAGACGTCCTAAAGGATCTTCAGCCAGCAGACCCGCGGGGCAGGGGCCCCCAGGTCACAACCTGAGGTCATCTCCCCCGCCCATTTGCCCGACTGTCACCCCTACAGACTCTGCCCTCAGGTGTTTATGGCCACGACCTCCCGCCACAAGGCTCTCTCATAAAGACAGACTATTGCCGCCACCAGCTAAATATATATAACTAAGGCCCTTTTGCGGTCCGCCATGAAGATCAACAGCCCTTCGTCTGACAGGTGCACGTCATCTGGGCGATATAGCTGCTTCCTATCGGCTGAAATCTGTTCATGGCAGACCACAAAACTACCTACAGCCATAACTGCTCTACCCAGCTCCCTGTTTACCTTCTACCTAACTCTGTATGCTGTCTTGGGCGTGGGAAAAAACCTCCAACGCAACCGGGGGATTATGTTGGACCAAGCCAACCTCACCCCCGGAAACGTTGCACAAATCCATCGCACTTCAGACCTCATGATGTTGATGAGGTCTAATGCCGGTGTGCAACCTAAGTCGTTGCCCCCCATGTGCAGAATGATAATATGAGCCTGTCCCCATCTGTGTCTGGCATCTTGAAGGAGGGCAGGCAAACCATTCCATTGTAAGCCTCTACGACCCAACCATCTCACCGAGGCCCTTAACACCGAAAGCCCCAGCTGCTGCCCGTCAGGATAGGAGAAAGCTTGCAGGGCCGCCCAGTGTACGTAAGAGTGCCCTATGATCCAAACGCGGTTAGGGCCCCCAGCCACACCTAAAATAGATTACAATGATTAAGAACTTGAAACACCAACCAAACTGGGCAAACGCGTTAACTGGCGATTAGTCTTCCCCCTCCCCAACTATGCCTCCGCTGGGGGGCGCACATACAGCTTGTAACATCGGGACTTCCACCTGGCTAATCTTTGAATGTGTTCCGCCCCCCAGCCTAACGCCGTAGCACTGGTGGCAGCCCCTATACGGAACGAGTGGGGGGTAATTCTGCAGTCTCCCATTCCCGCTGATATCACCTCCTTTTTTAACACTGCTGCGAACTGGTTTCTAGACAAGTTAACCCCGTTGGCTGCACTAGGAACTGTGATTGGCCATGCGGACGCTGCGCTACATAAGCCCTAGTCAACCGCACTGGGCAAGCTCCCAAAACTGAAGGGGTCAGGGTCACCAAGGCCCCTCTCCCCTCCTGGTCCATCTTGGAATGCGGGATGAACAAGAGCAGGTTATCCCCGGCACATTTGACATAGGCCACCTGTATTCCAGACTTAACTGACTGTTTAGAGGCAGCGACCAACTCCCCGGCCTCAGGGCAGCAAAGAATGCCAACGAAAAGGCGCATTGAAACAAGGCCTTCTCATAGGTATCTGTGCAGACGTCATCCAGGGCACTAAGCAGCTTGGACAGCCTGTACATTGTCACCGGTTCCCGGGCATCACATGAAATAGAAGAAAAGACAGGCGCACAAGGCACAATTCAAGTGTAGAGGTTTATTACAAAGATAAAGCACACGGATAAAATTGCACTTACTAGATTAAAAAGAAAATTCTGCATTTATAAAAGACACACTCCTGGGATTTTGCAGCTTCTGTAGCACCAGGGTAAAGATGGTCCTCCTCCTCACGATTCCAGGCAAAAGCAATTAGGCAGCGGTATTCCGGATCCTGCCGCCTAAGTGTTTGTCAAGCTGGTGCAAACAGTTCTTTTGCTGCTTTCCCACAGTTCTTTTATTAATTGCCTGACGCGTTTTCCCCCCGACTCCGGTCGGGCTTTTTCAAAGGCTGTATGGGTTTAGAATGGCGCCTATTTGTTTTAAAGGCGTATCAGCCAATCAAATTAGGGGTGTGAGCTGATTGTCCAATCATAGGTGAGAGGTGTGAACGCACATATATTGACCCGGATTGGGGATCGTTACATGTATCCATATATTGTGTTAGTTATAACAAAAGCGTCTGCACTGTTATATACAGAGATTACATGTTAGGATTATATATACATCAAAATGTTTATAAAAATGTTTATAAAAACAAACTTAATACATATAATAAACATTACTCGAAACAGATTAAAATTTTAACTAGAAATTACGATCGGACTGCTAAAAATAAACACTGTCATGTTTACAGGATATATTAAAACATGCTGTGTCTATATAAAAAGAGTTACATTATGGGGCCTAGTTATCAAGCCGTCAACCTCAAATACGCTGGAATTCCGCATCGTATTTGTGGCGAGGCTGATACGCCTTAGTTATCAAAGGCTCGAGACCGGCAAAAGTAGAATTTTGTGACGTAAGCATCGATCCGCCGGACTCAGTCCGACACAGATCGATTCTTACGTCATTCCAGATGTTCCGCACACAAGTGCGGCACATTCTCACTACTTTTGCTAGTTATCAAAAAACTAGCAGGTACGCTCGGCACTTTTACGGCCCAGCGTACCTAGTTTTCAATCCGCCACCCCTGGAGGCGGCGGATCCCATAGGAATCAATGGGAGTCTGACCATAGCGAAAGTACAAGTTAGCTGCTGCCAGACATCCCATTGATTTCTATGGGAGCTGTCTACACCTAACACCCTAACATGTACCCCGAGTCTAAACACCACTAATCTGTCCCCCCCTACACCGCCGCAACTAAATAAAGTTATTACCCCCTAAACCGCCGCTTTCGGAGCCCACCGCAAGCTACTCTATACATATTAACCCCTAAACCGCCGCTCCCGGAGCCCACCGCAACTATAATAAATGTATTAACCCCTAAACCGCGGCTCCCTGAACCCGCCGCAACCTATATTAAATGTATTAACCCCTAATCTGCCCCCCCTACACCGTCGCCACCTATAATAAATTTATTAACCTCTATCCTGCCCCCCCTACACCGTCGCCACCTATAATAAATTTATTAACCCCTAATCTGCCCCCCCCCTACACCGTAGCCACCTATAATAAATTTATTAACCCCTATCCTGCCCCCCACTACGCCGCCGCCACTGTAATAAAATTATTAACCCCTAAACCTAAGTCTAACCCTAACGCCCCCCTAACTTAAATATTAATTAAATAAATCTAAATAAATTAACTCTTATTAACTAAATGAATCCTGTTTAAAACTAAATACTTACCTTTAAAATAAACCCTAATATAGCTACAATATAAATAATAATTATATTCTAGCTATCTTAGGATTTATATTTATTTTACAGGTAACTTTGTATTTATTTTAGCTAGTTAGAATAGTTATTAAATAGTTATTAACTATTTAATAGCTTACCTAGCTAAAATAAAGAGAAATGTACCTGTTAAATAAATCCTAACCTAAGTTACAATTACACCTAACACTACACTATACTTTAATAAATTAATCCCATTTAAAAATAAATACTTACCTGTAAAATAAACCCGAAGATAGCTACAATGTAATTAATAATTATATTGTAGCTATCTTAGGATTTATATTTATTTTACAGGTAACTTTGTATTTATTTTAGCTAGTTAGAATAGTTATTAAATAGTTATTAACTATTTAATAACTACCTAGCTAAAAGAAATACAAAATTACCTGTAAAATAAATCCTAACCTAAGTTACAATTAAACCTAATACTACACTATCATTAAATTAATTAAATAAACTACCTACAAATAACTACAATTAAATACAATTACATAAACTAACTAAAGTACAAAAAATAAAAAAAGCTAAGTTACAAAAAATAAAAAAAAAAGTTACAAACATGTTAAAAATATTACAACAATTTTAAGCTACTTACACCTAATCTAAGCCCCCTAATAAAATAACAAACCCCCCCAAAATAAAAAAAATGCCCTACCCTATTCTAAATTAAATAAATTTCAAAGCTCTTTTACCTTACCAGCCCTTAAAAGGGCCATTTGTGGGGGCATGCCCCAAAGAAAACAGCTCTTTTGCCTGTAAAATAAAAATACAACCCCCCCCCCCCCAACATTAAAACCCACCACCCACATACCCCTAATCTAACCCAAACCCCCCTTACAAAAACCTAACACTAATCCCCTGAAGATCATCCTACCTTTAGTTGTCTTCACTCAGCCGAGCCACCGATGGAACTGAAGAGGACATCCGGAGCGGAAGAAGTTAATCCTCCAAGCGGCGCTGAAGAAATCTTCCATCCGATGAAGTCATCATCCAGGCGGCGCTGAAGAAAAGTCTTCGATCCGGCCCATGTCATCTTCAAAGAGGCGCTGAAGAGGTCTTCTATCCGGGCGAAGTCATCTTCCAAGCCGGGTCTTGAATCTTCCTTCCGCCGACGCGGAACCACCTTCTTCACCGACGGACTACGTCGAATGACGGCTCCTTTAAGGGACGTCATCCAAGATGGCGTCCCCTCAATTCCGATTGGCTGATAGGATTCTATCAGCCAATCAGAATTAAGGTAGGAAAATTCTGATTGGCTGATGGAATCAGCCAATCAGATTCAAGTTCAATCCGATTGGCTGATCCAATCAGCCAATCAGATTGAGCTCGCATTCTATTGGCTGATCGGAACAGCCAATAGAATGCGAGCTCAATCTGATTGGCTGATTCCATCAGCCAATCAGAATTTTCCTACCTTAATTCCGATTGGCTGATAGAATCCTATCAGCCAATCGGAATTGAGGGGACGCCATCTTGGATGACGTCCCTTAAGGGAGCCGTCATTCGTCGTAGTCCGTCGGTGAAGAAGGTGGTTCCGCGTCGGTGGAAGGAAGATTCAAGACCCAGCTTGGAAGATGACTTCGCCCGGATAGAAGACCTCTTCAGCGCCTCTTTGAAGATGACATGGGCCGGATCGAAGACTTTTCTTCAGCGCCGCCTGGATGATGACTTCATCGGATGGAAGATTTCTTCAGCGCCGCTTGGAGGATTAACTTCTTCCGCTCCGGATGTCCTCTTCAGTTCCATCGGTGGCTCGGCTGAGTGAAGACAACTAAAGGTAGGATGATCTTCAGGGGATTAGTGTTAGGTTTTTGTAAGGGGGGTTTGGGTTAGATTAGGGGTATGTGGGTGGTGGGTTTTAATGTTGGGGGGGGGTTGTATTTTTCTTTTACAGGCAAAAGAGCTGTTTTCTTTGGGGCATGCCCCCACAAATGGCCCTTTTAAGGGCTGGTAGCTATCTTAGGGTTTATTTTACAGGTAAGTATTTATTTTTAAATAGGAATAATTTATTAAAGTATAGTGTAGTGTTAGGTGTAATTATAACTTAGGTTAGGATTTATTTTACAGGTAAATTTCTCTTTATTTTAGCTAGGTAGCTATTAAATAGTTAATAACTATTTAATAGCTATTGTACCTGGTTAAAATAAATTGAAAGGTACCTGTAAAATAAAAATAAATCCTAAGATAGCTAGAATATAATTATTATTTATATTGTAGCTCTATTAGGGTTTATTTTAAAGGTAAGTATTCAGTTTTAAATAGGATTCATTTAGTTAATAAGAGTTAATTTATTTAGATTTATTTAATTAATATTTAAGTTAGGGGGGCGTTAGGGTTAGACTTAGGTTTAGGGGTTAATAATTTTATTACAGTGGCGGCGGTGTAGTGGGGGGCAGGATAGGGGTTAATAAATTTATTATAGGTGGCGACGGTGTAGGGGGGGCAGGATAGGGGTTAATAGGTTTAATATAGGTTGCGGCGGGTTCAGGGAGCGGCGGTTTAGGGGTTAAACTATTTAGTTGCGGAGAGGTGCGGGATCAGCAGGATAGGGGTTAATAATTTTATAATAGAGGGCGACGGTGTAGGGGGGCAGGATAGGGGTTACTAGGTATACTGTAGGTGGCAGCGGTGTCCGGGAGCGGCGGTTTAAGGGTTAATACATTTATAAGAGTTGCGGCAGGGTCTAGGAGCGGCGGTTTAGGGGTTAATACATTTATAAGAGTTGCGGCGGGGTCTAGGAGCGGCGGTTTAGGGGTTAATACATTTATAAGAGTTGCGGCGGGGTCTAGGAGCGGCGGTTTAGGGGTTAGTAACTTTATTGAGTTGCGGGGGGCGCCGGTATAGGGATAGAACAGTGTAGTTTAGTGTGAGTGCTTAGTGACAGGCTAGCAATAAAGCTAGGAAAAAGCCGAAGGGCAGCGAGATCGGATGAGTGATAACTGTCACAGTCCGCTGCTCATCGCCCTGCAGCTTTTTGACAGCTTTATTTGATAACTTAGGCGTATTTTTTCAGGTCCGCGGCGGCGATGTGAGGCGAGCTTAGGCGGGCGTATTGGGCCGGCGAAGCCAGAAAAGTAGACGGCTTGATAACTACCCCCCTATATGTTAATAATAAGACACACAGATAAGTGTATTGGTAACTGCAAAGATACGCTAATGATTCTCATTTAAGAGTGACATAAAACGGTAAAAGAACCCTGTTACACTAAATTATATGTTGATGCTATGGGGATGATTTTTCTTATTTGTCTAACACATAACCCTAACGTGGAGTTCATATTCACTCTGTGGTGAACCTGATCTAAGGCATATATGGATAAGCTATGCTTATTTTGAAATTAAGAGGGAGGCATTGCGATAAAAGGGAATGTTTTAATTTTTATCCATGTTTGCTTATGGCAGGATTATTAGCGAAGGGACTTTTCAACTAGATTCGATGTGCCATAAAAAAATAATAATAAAAGTTTTTCTGCCAGATTTGCGCAAGGAGCAGGTTGATGAATGTGTAAAATCTGAATAAATAGAAACACCCACATAGTGTCTGTATAATACAATTAGTGCAAAAATGTTATATCAATGTGATCCTATTAACTTCAACTACGGACATAATGTCTATATTATACATAAAATTAATACTAACTTGAACTATGGTTGATGTTAACATGTTACTGATTACAAGGAGATATATGGGTAACTGTATAATTGTTATATAAATTCATTTAAATAACTTGATTTCAAGGTGAATACATTTTTTAAATTTCATTATGTTAATTAACAAAGGATACCTTGAAAAACAAGGTTCACCAAAAAATCCTGATTTGATTTCCAATATATGCTGTAGTTAATTTGATTTAGTAAAATTGAATGGACAAAAAAATCATTAGAAAGATTTTTTGTATATATATAAAAAAAAAAGAGACAAAAAATGCTAAAATTAAGGGGGAAGAGGAACCTTCTTAAATTCTATAAAAGATCCTTAAAAGCTCTAAAAGACTATTAAAAACTATAAAAAAAAAGGTATGGAACACTATAGAAATGCCGCCACATCTATATCAATATTTAGCCCTAAGGGCTGTAATGTTTTTTACTTATAGATCCACTTTAATTCCAATAATCTGTTTGGTTTGGTATGTGGCACTTGATCTATTACTTGTACCTTTAAGGAACTGGAATTACTCCCATGACAATCCAGAAAATGTTTTGGGACACTATGATTTTCCATTTTTTCTTTAATATTATAGAGATGTTCATTGGTCCTACGTCTTATATTTCTTTTTGTGCGGTATATGTATAATAGGCCGCATCCACATTCTAATAAATACACAACGTATGTCGAATCACAGTTGCTTCTGAAATCTATATTAAAAGTTTCTGTAGATTGGCTATTGTGGAATGTGGGTGCTCTATTTATGTGTTTACACATATTGCATCTTGCTTTTCCACATTTCATGGTACCCTTCCAGTTTGTTAGCCAATTATCAATTTTTGGGTTGGTGTTACTTTTTGGAACAGGTTTAATCCTACTAGGAGCTAGTATATTTTTCAGGCTTCTGCCTTTCTTATATGTAAAAGTGGGTTTTTCTTCAAGATGTGGACCTAGAAGGGGATATGATTTTAAAATGGGCCAATGTTTATTTATTATATCTTCTATTTTTTTGGAGCCTTGGTTATATGTGGTGATAAATCTTATCGGATTGCAATTTTTGGATTGTGATTTAATTAAATTATTATGCAAATTAGTCCCTATTGCTAGTGAGTTATCGTTCGATTTCTTTTCTTGAAAGAAAGATCCTCTGTCTTTAGCAGCTACATTTGCTTTTGCTTGATTTAATACATCTGGGTTGTACCCTTTGTTTAGGAATTTCTTCTCTAGAATATCTGCTTCCATATCATAGTCTAAATTATGTGTGCAGTTTCTCCTAATCCTTGAGAATTGACTGGGGAACATTATTGATCCAACTCTTTTTGTGCGCACTTTTTGCTTGAATAAAGCTGTTGCAATCAGTGGTCTTCCTATAATTTTTAACAGCTATTTTACCTTGCTGATCTTTAAAGAGAATCAGATCCAAAAATTCTATTTCTCTTGTTAAGTGTATCTAGTCCACGGATCATCCATTACTTGTGGGATATTCTCCTTCCTAACAGGAAGTTGCAAGAGGATCACCCACAGCAGAGCTGCTATATAGCTCCTCCCCTCACTGCCATACCCAGTCATTCTCTTGCAACTCTCAACTAAGATGGAGGTCGTAAGAGGACTGTGGTGTTTTATACTTAGTTTATTTCTTCAATCAAAAGTTTGTTATTTTTAAATGGTACCGGAGTGTAATGTTTATCTCAGGCAGTATTTAGAAGAAGAATCTGCCTGCGTTTTCTATGATCTTAGCAGAAGTAACTAAGATCCTTTGCTGTTCTCACATATTCTGAGGAGTGAGGTAACTTCAGAGGGGGAATAGCGTGCAGGTTTCCCTGCAATAAGGTATGTGCAGTTAAAATATTTTTCTAGGGATGGAATTTGCTAGAAAATGCTGCTGGTACCGAAGTAATGTAAGTAAAGCCTTAAATGCAGTGAGAGCTACTGGTATCAGGCTTATTAATAGAGATACATACTCTTATAAAAGTGTATTTTAAAACGTTTGCTGGCATGTTTAATCGTTTTTTTACATATGTTTGGTGATAAAACTTATTGGGGCCTAGTTTTTTCCACATGGCTGGCTTGAATTTTGCCTAGAAACAGTTCCCTGAGGCTTCCCACTGTTGTAATATGAGTGGGAGGGGCCTATTTTGGCGTTTTTTTTGCACAGCAAAAATTACAGACACAGACATCCAGCTTCTTCCTGCATGATCCAGGACTTCTCTGAAGGGCTCAAAAGGCTTCAAAAGTCGTATTGAGGGAGGTAAAAAGCCACAGTAGAGCTGTGGCAGTTGTGACTGTTTAAAAAACGTTTTTGTCATTTGTTATTCCGTTTTTGGTATTAAGAGGTTAATCATCCATTTGCAAGTGGGTGCAATGCTCTGCTAACTTATTACATACACTGTAAAAATTTCGTTAGTGTAACTGCATTTTTTCACTGTTATTTAAAAATTTGGGAAAATTTGTGTTTCTTAAAGGCGCAGTAACGTTTTTTATATTGCTTGTAAACTTGTTTTAAAGTGTTTTCCAAGCTTGCTAGTCTCATTGCTAGTCTGTTTAAACATGTCTGACACAGAGAAACCTACTTGTTCATTATGTTTGAAAGCCATGCTGGAGCCCCATAGGAGAATGTATACTAAATGTATTGATTTCACCTTAAACAGTAAAGATCAGTCTTTATCTATAAAAGAATTATCACCAGAGGGTTCTGTCGAGGGGGAAGTTATGCCGACTAACTCTCCCCACGTGTCAGACCCTTCGCCTCCCGCTCAGGGGACGCACGCTAATATGGCGCCAATTACATCAGGGACGCCCATAGCGATTAGCTTGCAGGGCATGGCTGCAATCATGAATAATACCCTGTCAGAGGTATTATCTAGATTGCCTGAATTAAGAGGCAAGTGCGATAGCTCTGGGGTTAGGAGAGATACAGAGCGCGCAAATGCTGTTAGAGCCATGTCTGATACTGCGTCACAGTATGCAGAACATGAGGACGGAGAGCTTCAGTCTGTGGGTGACATCTCTGACTCGGGGAAACCTGATTCAGAGATTTCTAATTTTAAATTTAAGCTTGAGAACCTCCGTGTATTGCTTGGGGAGGTATTAGCTGCTCTGAATGACTGTAACACAGTTGCAATTCCAGAGAAATTGTGTAGGCTGGATAGATACTATGCGGTGCCGATGTGTACTGACGTTTTTCCTATACCTAAAAGGCTTACAGAAATTATTAGCAAGGAGTGGGATAGACCCGGTGTGCCCTTTTCCCCACCTCCTATATTTAGAAAAATGTTTCCAATAGACGCCACTACACGGGACTTATGGCAAAGTGAACGTGGAAAAGAGTTCTCTATCACCACTCACAAGAGTCTCCTTCCTAGGGACTCTTATAGATTCTGTAGAGATGAAAATTTACCTGACGGAGTCCAGGTTATCAAAACTTCTAAATGCTTGCCGTGTCCTTCATTCCATTCCACGCCCGTCAGTGGCTCAGTGCATGGAAGTAATCGGCTTAATGGTAGCGGCAATGGACATAGTGCCATTTGCGCGCCTGCATCTCAGACCGCTGCAATTATGCATGCTAAGTCAGTGGAATGGGGATTACTCAGATTGGATCAAGAGACCAGAGATTCTCTTCTCTGGTGGCTTTCTCGGGTCCATCTGTCCAAGGGTATGACCTTTCGCAGGCCAGATTGGACGATTGTAACAACAGATGCCAGCCTTCTAGGTTGGGGCGCAGTCTGGAACTCCCTGAAGGCTCAGGGATCGTGGACTCAGGAGGAGAAACTCCTCCCAATAAATATTCTGGAGTTAAGAGCAATATTCAATGCTCTTCTAGCTTGGCCTCAGTTAGCAACACTGAGGTTCATCAGATTTCAGTCGGACAACATCACGACTTTGGCTTACATCAACCATCAAGGGGGAACCAGGAGTTCCCTAGCGATGTTAGAAGTCTCAAAGATAATTCGCTGGGCAGAGTCTCACTCTTGCCACCTGTCAGCGATCCACATCCCAGGCGTAAAGAACTGGGAGGCGGATTTTCTAAGTCGTCAGACTTTTCATCCGGGGGAGTGGAAACTCCATCCGGAGGTGTTTGCTCAACTGGTCCATCGTTGGGGCAAACCAGAACTGGATCTCATGGCGTCTCGCCAGAACGCCAAGCTTCCTTGTTACGGATCCAGGTCCAGGGACCCGGGAGCAACGCTGATAGATGCTCTAGCAGCTCCTTGGTTCTTCAACCTGGCCTGTGTGTTTCCACCGTTTCCTCTGCTCCCTCGACTGATTGCCAAAATCAAACAGGAGAGAGCATCAGTGATTCTGATAGCGCCTGCGTGGCCACGCAGGACCTGGTATGCAGAACTAGTGGACATGTCATCTCTTCCACCATGGACTCTGCCTCTGAGGCAGGACCTTCTAATACAAGGTCCTTTCAATCATCCAAATCTACTTTCTCTGAGACTGACTGCATGGAGATTGAACGCTTGATTCTATCAAGGCGTGGCTTCTCCGAGTCAGTCATTGATACCTTAATTCAGGCTCGGAAGCCTGTCACCAGGAAAATCTACCATAATATATGGCGTAAATATCTTTATTGGTGTGAATCCAAGAGTTACTCATGGAGTAAGGTTAGGATTCCTAGGATATTGTCCTTTCTCCAAGAGGGTTTGGACAAAGGCTTATCAGCTAGTTCTTTAAAAGGACAGATCTCTGCTCTGTCTATTCTTTTGCACAAGCGTCTGGCAGAAGTTCCAGACGTCCAGGCATTTTGTCAGGCTTTGGTTAGGATTAAGCCTGTGTTTAAAACTGTTGCTCCCCCGTGGAGCTTAAACTTGCTTCTTAAAGTTCTTCAGGGAGTTCCGTTTGAACCCCTTCATTCCATTGATATTAAACTTTTATCTTGGAAAGTTCTGCGTACCAAACCTGGGTTTTTACCTAAGGTGGTTTCTAACAGGAATATCAATCAAGAGATTGTTGTTCCATCATTGTGTCCTAATCCTTCTTCAAAGAAGGAACGTCTTTTGCATAATCTGGACGTAGTCCGTGCCTTGAAGTTTTACTTACAGGCTACTAAAGATTTTCGTCAAACATCTGCCCTGTTTGTCGTTTACTCTGGACAGAGGAGAGGTCAAAAAGCTTCCGCAACCTCTCTCTCCTTTTGGCTTCGGAGCATAATACGCTTAGCCTATGAGACTGCTGGACAGCAGCCCCCTGAAAGGATTACAGCTCATTCTACTAGAGCTGTGGCTTCCACCTGGGCCTTTAAAAATGAGGCCTCTGTTGAACAGATTTGCAAGGCTGCGACTTGGTCTTCGCTTCACACTTTTTCAAAATTTTACAAATTTGACACTTTTGCTTCTTCGGAGGCTGTTTTTGGGAGAAAGGTTCTACAGGCAGTGGTTCCTTCCGTTTAAGTTCCTGCCTTGTCCCTCCCATCATCCGTGTACTTTAGCTTTGGTATTGGTATCCCACAAGTAATGGATGATCCGTGGACTGGATACACTTAACAAGAGAAAACATAATTTATGCTTACCTGATAAATTTATTTCTCTTGTAGTGTATCCAGTCCACGGCCCGCCATGTCCTTTTAAGGCAGGTCTAAATTTTAATTAAACTACAGTCACCACTGCACCCTATGGTTTCTCCTTTCTCGTCTTGTTTCGGTCGAATGACTGCATATGGCAGTGAGGGGAGGAGCTATATAGCGGCTCTGCTGTGGGTGATCCTCTTGCAACTTCCTGTTGGGAAGGAGAATATCCCACAAGTAATGGATGATCCGTGGACTGGATACACTACAAGAGAAATAAATTTATCAGGTAAGCATAAATTATGTTTTTTTTCTTTTGATACATTTTTTGTGAATTTTAAGTTGAAATTATTACTATTTATATGGTTCATAAAATCATTAATTAACTCATAGTCACCCTTCAATAGAATAATAATATCATCTATGTATCTGGCGTAAATTAAAATATTATTAATAAAAGGATTATTTTTCCATACATAATTGTTTTCAAACGCATTTACGTACAAATTCGCGTATGAGGGAGCGAATGTAGTACCCATTGCCGTCCCTCTTTTTTGTACATAGAATTTGTTTTCAAAGTTAAAATAATTCCTATGTAGGATAAATTTTATGCTTTCTATTAAAAACTCAATTTGATTAGATGGAAAGGACCAGTTTGCTAATTCTGACTCCACTTTCTGAATACCATTAGAGTGTGGAATGCACGTATAAAGCGATGCAACATCATATGTTAACCAGGTCATGTCTTCCTCCCAACTTAACCCTTCAAATTTAGTGATCACTTCGGTGGTATCCTTTATATAAGCCCTGGTGGATTTTACCAAAGGTTGCAAGAAAAAATCCACATATTTTGAGAGCTTGTCCGTGATGGACCCAATACCGGAAATAATAGGTCTACCGGGGTTTTTTTTTTTGGTCCTTGTGGACTTTAGGGAGATGATATATAATCGGTATATTGGGTTGTGGAGTATATATATATATTTATATTCATCGTCATTTAATATCCCTTCCAATTTTGCTTTACTTAGTAGTTTATTTAACTCCTTGTTATAAGTTTCTGTTGGATCTGTTGATAAGATTTGATATGTATCTTCATCACCTAATAAATTCATAGCCTCTTTTAAATAATCTTCCCTTTTCTGTATTACTATCCCCCCCGCCCTTATCGGCCGGGCGAATAATAATTTCTCTATTATTTCCTAACTTCTTTAGGGATTTCCTTTCCAAAATGCTTAAATTATCATTATGCTTATTAATGAATTTATTTTTGTCTTTAAATTGATCTTCTATATCTTTGGATACTAGTTTATTAAAAGTCGATAAATGTTCCCCTTGGGCTCCTATTGGGTTAAAAGTAGATTTTGCTTTAAAGTTAGAATGTTGGATCATAGGTTCATTCTCATAAGTGGATAAGTTTGAAATATCTAAATAATCATCATTAAAATCTTGATTTGGTAAAATGTAATCAATATTTTCAAAATTCTTTAAAATATTTAAAGTCCCTAGGTCCCCTGCTTCTAAATATTCTTTATTAGGCCTCTCTATATTCCGGATTTTTAAAAAAATATCTTTCCAACGTCAGTTTTCTTACGTATTTATGGATATCAACAAACATCTCAAATTTGTTTGGTTTTGATTTTGGGGCAAAGTTTAATCCTTTTTGGAGCTGAGAAATGTCATTCTGATCTAAATCTATTTGAGCTAAGTTGAAGATGTCTTTCTTGGCCTCAACTATTCTTTCCTTATTTTTCCTGTTAGTCTGTATGAATTTTCCTGCTCTGTTACCAATACACTTGTCTGTGTGTCTTATTATTAACATATAATGTAACTCTCGATCGTAATTTCTAGTTAAAATTTTAATCTGTTTCGAGTAATGTTTATTATATGTATTAAGTTTGTTTTTATAAACATTTTTATAAACATTTTGATGTATATATAATCCTAACATGTAATCTCTGTATATAACAGTGCACAGACGCTTTTGTTATAACTAACACAATATATGGATACATGTAACGATCCCCAATCCGGGTCAATATATGTGCGTTCACACCTCTCACCTATGATTGGACAATCAGCTCACACCCCTAATTTGATTGGCTGATACGCCTTTAAAACAAATAGGCGCCATTCTAAACCCATACAGCATTTGAAAAAGCCCGACCGGAGTCGGGGAAAACGCGTCAGGCAATTAATAAAAGAACTGTGGGAAAGCAGCAAAAGAACTGTTTGCACCAGCTTGACAAACACTTAGGCGGCAGGATCCGGAATACCGCTGCCTAATTGCTTTTGCCTGGAATCTTGAGGAGGAGGACCATCTTTTCCCTGGTGCTACAGAAGCTGCAAAATCCCAGGAGTGTGTCTTTTATAAATGCAGAATTTTCTTTTTAATCTAGTAAGTGCAATTTTATCCGTGTGCTTTATCTTTGTAATAAACCTCTACACTTGAATTGTGCCTTGTGCGCCTGTCTTTTCTTCTATTTCATGTAATTGCATTCGAGCAAAGACCAGTGGGATTGCTGGCTGTGATCAGGCGGCACTTCAGCGGCACTGCAATTGAAATCTAATTGCTCCAGCTTCACTTGACTGAAGATTTTTTCACTACAAACAAGGAGCGATCATAAAGCATAGAAGTGCTTATTGGCCTTAACACATAAGGTACTGTCTTTCTTTCCAATACAAATCCACATTAGGATTTTGGAACTTTTAAAAGACAAATAACATCAAGCTTCAGTACATTCTATAAATGCAAATTAATAATTAAACATCTCTCTGGATTCCATTGTATATATGTGATTTCTGTGTGTATTTAAAAACATATATTCTGTGCACAAATTCCCAACAGAAGCCAGTAGGACTTGTGTGCTTCTATTTTTTTATTTTTTGTATTGTATTTTTTCAGTTTTATTCATATTCATCACTTGTCCAATTTTTTAAATTCTTTATATCATACACTGCAATTTTGATGAACATAGACAACAAACAATATATTATTGAAATCTTTTATTTTATTGGTTCCCGGGCATCTCCTGCCCTCCCAACCTTTGACTACCTGCCTCACCATAAACCCTTTTGTGACATTGGGATATTCTAACAGGTTGCAGAAGAATGAAATTGCCGCGATCTTATTGGATATAGCTCCCGTAGAGGTCCCTTGCCTATTCAAGCTGGCGAGCCATTCTAGAAACAATTCTCGAGGGCCTGCCTCTACTACTGCGCCGTGCGCCAAGCAATACCCCACCCACTCACCCCAGTGCTGTGAATAGGCCTTCCAGGTGTTCGGAGCCAGCGATGCCTGTACTAGGTGCCGAATAGAATTCCATGCCCCGCCAACTGCCAAACAGAGGGGGGGCAGGGTACGCCATTCGCTGCTGCCTTGGGGGCCAGTCTACGGAACTGTTCCCACTGAAACCTAGATAGCGCGTCCGCCAAGGTGTTATTCACCCCCGGGACGTGTCTTGCTGTAAATTGAATGTTGTATTGTAAGCATCTAAGCACCAAATTATGTATGTACCTAACAACCACTGGCGAGGAAGCAGATAGTCTATTAATGGCGAACACGACACTAGCATTGTCCGTCCAAAACACAATGATACGATTTTTTAGGGCCGGCCCCCAGAGCTCCATTGCAACAACTATGGGAAAGAGCTCCAAAAGTGTTAGATTCCTAATCAGGCCCGTCTGAACCCATGACAGAGGCCATGGTTCGGCACTCCATTGACCGTCAAGGTACGCCCGATATCCGAATGCCCCAGCTACATCGGTGAAGAGGTGGGCCGTCTGACTAGAAGCCTGAGGGGAACGCCATAGCAGCGTCCCATTAAACTCTATGAGAAATCGCTCCCATACTAGAAGGTCTTCCCGCATGTCCTCTGACACTGCGACCCCCCACAAGCGGTGAGGAGTGGACAGCTTAGCTTCCATCCTCCTATTAAACACGCGACCCATGGGTATAACTTTACACGCAAAATTGAGGAGACCCAAAACTGACTTCAGCTCCTTTATGGGCATGCTGGTGGCCGCCGTTGCCTTACGGACTGCCGTAAGCATGGCCTCCACCTTATCGGCAGGAAGACGACATAGCCTTGCAGCAGTGTCTATCTCAATGCCCAGGTACGTGAGCCTCGTACAAGGGCCCTGTGTCTTGTCCTCTGCGAGTGGTACCCCAAATTTGGCCATTAAGCCCGTCATCACTGCCATTAGCCGAGCGCATTCCCGAGTATCGGCGCCGCAAACCAACAGAAAATCATCGAGGTAGTGAACCACCGCACCCCCACCTGCCGCCGTCACGATCGTCCAATGCAAAAAAGTGCTAAACATCTCGAAATACGCGCATGATACCGAGCAGCCCATGGGAAGGCATTTGTCCATGTAATAACAACCTTCAAATTTGCACCCCATCAGTCTGAAAGACGTGGGGTGTATGGGAAGCAACCGAAAAGCAGCCTCAATGTCCATTTTAGCAAGTAGTGCGCCCGTCCCCACAGCCCTAACCAAACCCAAGGCCTGATCAAATGACTGGTAAGACACCGAGCTGATCATCGGGTCAATCGCGTCATTCACCGATCCGCCTTTCGGATAGGACAAATGTTGGATAAGGTGGAACTTTCCCGGGTCCTTCTTGGGGACCACCCCAAGTGGTGAAATCACCAGCTCAGGAACGGGCGGCCTGTCAAATGGGCCCGCGAACCTCCCCAGGCAAATTTATTTTTCCAGTTTAGCCCAAAATTCCCAAGATGCTCCTTTATCGCACTGTTTCTCATTGAAACACCAACACTCCCTGCCACGACGCTTGACCAGACCCTGCGGTTTAGCAGGGCCTGATCGCACTGGCAATCCCCCACCCTTTTTGGGGACAAGTTGGGACCACAAGTCCTTGACTCCGAAATTAAGTATGGGGTTTCCCACCATCTTCTAAATTCACTGTCATAGGCTCTCTACATTCCCTCGCCAAACCTGTTATAAATATACTCGATAATCTCGGCATACTTAATACCATCCACCGCAGCCTCTGGCCTCTGCTCTATATAGCAAGAGGAGAAAACTCGGAAGCAACACCTCCATTCCTCAAAAGTGTCCGGACGCTGGAACTTTTTAGGCCCCGTACCGTCCTCGCTACGCTCTTTATCTCTCTGAGCTTCTAGTGACAGTTCAAACATGTTCACGTACTTGTGATCCCTGATCTTCTGAACTGTCTTAGCCTTCAAATGCGCGTGAAGGCAATAGATCTTGCAAGGGTTAGAGTCCCCCTGCAGAGCCACCCTCCTTGCGCTAACTGCACTATCCTGCACGCTACTCACTACTTCTGGAACCCTGCTCACGCCGGCTGGAGAGGCACCCTGCACTGCTGATAATTGAGAAGGCTCTGCGCATCCTAGGTCCTTACTCTGGTTGCGCGCAGCGACCAGTAACTTCAGCATCCTAAACATGCGCCGCTGTCCTTTGTTGTTAAGCCCTAGCTTCCTACCCCCATCAGAATCTGAGTCAGTACTGGAATCTGCGCTAAGTGTGTGTGTGACATTTGTAGCAAAGGTGTCTCACCAGCTGCAGAGGTTGAAAACAGTCACTGACCTGGCCTGCAACCATGGCAGTACCAGGCCCCGCGGAGTCAGCCACCGGAATTGGGGGTACAGGGGGGGGGTGTCATGTGTAGGGGGAAGAACCGAAGATACAGGCCTGTTTTTATAGGTTTTGGTGGCACCACATCTTCAATCTCCTCTTCTCTCCTAGGTGCAGCCCTGCGTGCAGACACCCCAACCGTCTCCCTGAAACGTGGAGGTAAAGCAGCACTCCTCTTGGAACGAGACATCACTAGAAAGGATGATACAGCAAACTTTCTTCGTTGACAATCCCAGGAAGAAGAGGCAGGATTCTTCCAGAACCATCCTTATAACTGGTAAGTCTAAGACCTCCCCTTACTTTGCAACATTGTTGCTAACACACTGCACTGGGATTTTCACTACCCTGACATGCACAGGCCCTTAACTCCATTACAGGAGACTTTGTTACCTTACATTCCCCTAATGTCAATCTATTTGCAGTTGTGAGATTATGGAACATCAATGTCAACTGTTACATAGAGATGATACTTGTTAACCACTTAAGCCAAATGGGCATAGGTATTATGTCACAGAGTACTTAGCCTAGCATAGCCTGTTGATGTAGTACCTATGTCCAATACTCTGGCTCATGCTGTGGCCTTTGCTTTGACAGCAGATACTGAAACCAGGGGCAGAAGGGATCTTTCTTCATAAGGTAAGAAAGAACTGCTCGTTCTTCCTTTACCATATGAAGGTAGATTAAGAGGAAGGGGAAGGTTCCCTATGCTACAGAAAAAAGATATGCTGAGGGAGGGAGGGAGTTAGAGGGATGGGCCGCTATGCTACAAAAAAGGATATGACAGGGGGAAGGGGGGCCCTATTGATAATCAGATTATCGTTTGGAGGGAGGACCCTTACACTAAATAACAGCTTTTTAATTGTTATATGACCAGTTGAGGGTGAAGGAGGGAAGAGTGCTGTTTGGGAGGGATCATGGGGTGGGAGGTGTCAGGTGGGAGGGTAATCTCTACATTACAGTTAAAAATAACCTTATAAGCATTAACCCCTTTACTGCTGGGAATATTAGAACTTTGGTGCACAGCCATGACAAAGCCATGCATATTTGCTATTTCTGAACAAAATAGATGCCAGATAAGCTTTTACAAACTTTTGTCTGATGACTGCACAAGTTGTGTGTAAATCATTTTAGTGAGAAACCCAAAGTTTGTGAAAAAGTTAACAATTCTTTTAATATGATCACATTTGGCAGCAAAACAGTAACATGAATCAATACCTTGGTTGTCTACTAAAAAAATATATATAGTTATGATAGGTAAATAAAAAATAAGGCTGTATTTCTGTTAAAGTGGTATGAAAGCAAACATTTTACTTTTGGCAAGTTTTTCTCTGAAATTCCGGCTACTGAAAGGGTTTAAAAGTCACATAATATAAAAAATTAGATCACAAATATCAATATACTCAAACGTTTAATAAGGATGAACATGCTCCTTTAAATCATCAACAAATTCACAATTTATATTTTATAAATATTTAATAGAAAGTATATTTAACACATAATCAGGAATACAAGCTATCCTACAGCATAGGCACCATCACTGTATATTTACAGGAACCAGTGTTGCAGAATTTATGTAGGCTAACTGCATTTACAGTATCTAAATAGTAGCATAGTAAGGTTCTAAGTGCGATGGCGAACAAACATGTGGTATGGGCGAGGAAGGTGTCCGGCACTGCTGATGTCAGGGGTCAAGTCCAGCTTCTCTAAAGGGACATCAGTGGTCAGAGTAAAGTTCTGGAGAACCGATGTGAGGAATATAAAAATTTCCAGTCGGGCAAGGCCTTCCCCAGGACACATTCGCTTCCCTGAAAGAGATACAATAAGGGAAGATAAAACTTTTTGTAGATGAATCATTTATTGGTAAAAAGATTGGGTGCATCTGCTGAAGCAAAAATAGACATGTGGAAGGTAAAACTTAAATGACCCTGTAGTACCTCAGTAAAAGGAACAAAAGAGAAATTATCATTTCAGAGGATATAAAGATAGGAAAGCAATGTAGTAACAACAGGAAAATCAGTAGGATGTGCAAGTGTGTGCAATAGTAAGAAGAGGAAGCCAATTTAGGTACCAGTGTATATTTATATAAAATACAGCTCCTAAGGTATTGAATAAATCCAAGGGTTGTGTTTCCAGAGGAACATACATAAATTAACTAACAAGATGGGTCTAAGTACAAAATTGCTTGAAGGGGGCTACTAAACCGTCTGGGGGGTCTGAACAAGTCAACTTATTAGAAATTAAAGGATTTACTTAAAGGAGCAGTAAATTTACATAGTAATGTTATATAATTCTGCACATAGTGCAGAATTATATAAAATTAGTTTACCTGCACATCTATACATTGGCATGAAAGTAAAGTATTGCAGATACATTTTATGTAAAAGCTCCCTTTTCCAGAACGCCGCTCCTTCCTCTACTGAGCGGCAATACTGTCTAGTCACAGTGTGCCCGGTCGCGCCATTAAAATTAATGTAGCTCGCTCCTGCTCTGGTCTAGTAGTAGGAGCGAGGTACATTCATTTTAATGGCGCGACCGGGCACACTGTGACTAGACAGTGTTGCCGCGATGTGCTGTGGAAAAACCAGACCTGCTCAGTAGAGCAAGGAGCAGCGTTCTGGAAAATCTTGCTTTTACATAAAATGTATCTGCAATACTTTAGTGTATAAAGCTGCCGGTAAACTAATGTTATATAATTCTGCACTATGTGCAGATAACATTGTTATGTAAGTTTACTGCCCCTTTAATATGTATATATTTTAGTGTGAAGTGCAGAAAGCAGTGGTGTGAGATTATATAAATGTTATAAATGATACATTTATATCAAATTGAGAGCTAAACCAGAGGTAATGGCTCATTGTGAGGTAGAAGGCTCAAAAGTAAACTGAACAATATGGTTAGGTATAAAAAGTGCAATGAGTACATGTGCAAAGTGTTGTAGTAGATGGGACTGGGACAAGTTCACTAAAGTAATTAAAAAAACATTGATCCAATGGTTTCATGCAAGAGAAAAGATACCAATGGCACTACCTAAATGTGGAGGACCAGAATTATAACCTACGTTAAGCCCACTATATAAGGCTAGGTGTGGGTGCTATGTGTATGGGCAGAAACATATTGAACAAGAAGAAAAAAGCATACACACAAAAAGCACTCCCTGATCCAATTTGCGAAACAAATATCGCAGATAATAGTCACTTTAATAATCCAAGGATGGATTGGGAAAAAGGAAAAATTAAATGTAATTAAAAATTAACTTTTATTGGGGTCAAACGTTAAAATAGGAAAAACATTTAAAAACACACTTAAGTATCGACTGTAGTGTAATAATATGATATGGCAGCTGTATAGTTTATGATGTCATTTAAAGTTAATGTCACTCTGCAAGGATATCCCCAATTAACTGCAAGATTAATCTTGAAAGTGATAACTCACTATACAAATGAGGTACAGTTATGAATGAAAGCGTGAGTGGGTAGCTGTATATCTATTGTACTTCCCTAATGTGCAAGATCAAAGTTGAGGGTTATACAGTAGGTCAAAATGTGAAGATATGTTAGCTAACAGAGCATATAATATATATGTTATTCAATATAAGTTCATTTGTAAATCTAGGAGATGGAGAATTGTGACTCCTGTGAATTATGCTACTGGTACACCAAGTAGATATAGCTTAGTGTAGGGGAAAATAACAAATTAATATAAAAGGGTAGCAAGAGATATTACGTGCTAAGTTGTCGATGAATTTACGGTATCTATATGTGATACTTCATCGATCCAACATAAAAGTCACTATATTATAAATAGTGTTGCTTATGAGTAAGGTGATAAAACTGAACTAAATACATATGTAAGTAACGTTCATCAGACAGACTTATATATGCCTGCTGGTAATTGAGTTAGTTCACTGTATTTAGAAAGGTAATCCACTCAAAACAATTATGTTTTTAACTTTGCGGATCGGTATTTAATGGAAGGTACAATCATTGACTATTGTACTACCGTAATTGTGATACTCTTGAGATTTTAATTCGCCCCTTAATTCGTTGACCAGTCTGGATGGAAATACAAAAGCATACTACAACAGTTATTTATATTGCAACGTTAGGTGTTATAGAAAGTGTTGTACCACTCTCCTATTGTAAGTGTCCTAATAAAGTTGCTAGTAGTAGATGGAATATGGTTATGGCACTGGGATAAGATTTAATTGCAGCGCATCGTCACCGCAGAAAAATTCAATCTTTTTAGCAGATACCAGCATATAAATTAATTCAAGAGCAAGTAGCATGAGATCGTAGATACGGCGTGATTGAATTGTGCCGTGTATGAGGCTTAATATATAGTGTTAGGGAGCAAATACAGTTATTCTCCTAGAATGGTTTACTAGGATTTAGACTCCAATAATTAAATCTCTATTACGGCTGAATATTATAATGAAGACAACGCCCCACTAGGCGTGTATTTATCTTGCAACCAATCAATGCCGAGTATGGTTTGTATAATCCAAAACAAAAGAAGGTGTCCACAGCTCTCCAATGCTTAAAAGGAATCTTTATTTAGGACAAATATAGCAACGTTTCGAGGCTAGTGCCTCTTAATCATGCATAGGCTTACACACAATTAACACACCTTTTATACCTGTTGGTTTGGCGCCACAGGGCCCACAACCTGAAGCAATGAGGACACCTACTGGTGAATATTAACATTGCATATTAAAATAGTTACATAAATGTATAAACTTATTTACAATAAAGTAAAATGAAATGTTGTTGGAATACATAGTGCATACATAATTGTTAAATGTAAAAAATATGAAAAGGGTCTTTTGAAAAATGTCTTTAAAAAAATACAAATCCTCACATAACAATTGTAAACATATTTTAGATGTTTATAAACATATTTTAGATGTTTATAAAGAGTTAGATCATTTAATGGTAAACACCAACCTAGGGATGTGTGAATAAATATAGGTATGCTAAACATTATATTTTGATCCCTATTTAACTTGTTTTAAAAAGGTGTTTTAAAAGGTGTGTTAATTGTGTGTAAGCCTATGCATGATTAAGAGGCACTAGCCTCGAAACGTTGCTATATTTGTCCTAAATAAAGATTCCTTTTAAGCATTGGAGAGCTGTGGACACCTTCTTTTGTTTTGGATTACATTTTGGTGAAGTGGCAGCTCACCTGTCTACACGAGCACTCCTGTTCAATTGGTGCTGTTCCACCCTGGACTGTTTAGCATTACGTTTGCTGCCAGGAACTTGCACATTGGAACATAGAAAATGCAAACCGATAAGGACAATAACATGGGCATTGATGGAAACAAAGTGTTTGCATATACTGAGATAGATGCAGCAAGGATCACCACCTTAGTAAAGGGTTCTAGAGACTTTCTCAGGACTGCTCCAAGTGAAAACTTGGGAAAGGATTATGAACAACTCAAAATGAGGCAAATGAAATGGGATCTCCACACCACCACTTTGGCGGAATATTACCGCGTCAAAAGAATTCCCAGGGGGCTACGGATGAGCACCTGTCCTACATTGTTACGAGAAAATCAGGAATATTGCAACACTTTTGAAGCAATATTAAATAAATGCTCATATGACTTAATGGTTCTTACCGTAGAGTCCCTATTGAAGGAGATGGAAGCACAGGATGTTAAGATCAAGCAAAGTAGAGAGGAGTTGTTGAAAGCGATGTTACCGGAAGATTTTACTCTATTGGAAGCCCAGATTGATGAAAGAATCAAGACGGCACAAAGTGAAATTAAAGAAACCAAGCGGGTTAAATTTCTCAGAGATGAGGACGATTATCGCAAAGGCTTTGTGTACAAGTGGCGTCATAGTGGTCATGGCAACCGACCAGCCAATAGAGGAAGACGCAACACCAATGCACGCAATCAACGTCATCAAAGAGGGACAACCGGAACGCTAACACAGGACAGCTCCTCTGAACAATCGGCTTCCCCTTTAGAAGCGAGTGGAGAAGAAAGCAGCGCAGAGGAGGCAGGAAACACAGTAAGCGGTACCAAGAAAAGCGGAATGACAACAAGAAGAAATTACAACCCGAAGAAAACTCAAAACCGCAAGTAAACTGCATTGCGCAGAGAGACAGTACTGTCATTAATATATCTGGACATATGTTGACTGAATCTGAACAAGGACTGTTAGATAAAGGCCTTTCCTTTTGTCCATCTGCTAGTACAAATTTTTTTGAGTTAGAAAAGGATTTGTTTAAATTTTTCAGAAGTATTAAGCTTAAATATTGGTTTGCTAATTATATGTGTGATCACAATGCATCTCAAAAAATACATTGTAGCAAATGGTCTCTTTCTGAGTTGGGGCTTGTTAAAAAGAACAGCTCATTCAATCCAAATGTAAATGAACATAGTATAAACACATATATAAAGCTGGTAGAACAAGATGTGCAGAAATTGAGAAAAACACATAATTGTAAGGAAAAACACAATACCAATTTTTCATCTAATGACCAAAAAGCTTTAAACTTCTTAAAAAATCAAAAAGATCTAATCTTTAAAGGGGCGGACAAGGGAGGGGCCCTAGTACTTATGGATAAAGTTTACTACATAGGAGAAATTAAGGGGCAATTACAGGATCACACTACATATAAGAAACTAAATTGTAATCCTGTTAATTTATTACAAAAAGAAATTTCATATATTTTGGAGAAAGCTTGTAAGGATAATATCATAGATAAAAAACTAAAAGAATATCTATTTGTACAAAACCCACGTACTCCTATATTCTATTCTGTACCCAAGGTCCATAAGGATATAAAAAGACCTCCTGGTAGGCCTATTGTCTCCAGTGTTCAATCTATATTTTCTAATATTTCCATATTTGTTGATAAAATCTTGCAACCAGAGGTCAACAAAATGTCTTCATATATTAAGGACACTAATCATTTCCTAGAAAAAGCTAAAAACCTAGAATTTCCCTCTAGTAAATATATTCTCTTTACTATGGATGTAAAAAGTCTATACACATGCATAAAGCATGAGACAGGTATCTCTATTGTGATGAAAAATTTGTTGAATAACAATATATGTACAGGCAGACAAGGCCAATTCATTGAAGAACTATTGAGACTAATTTTATTTTGGAATTATTTTCTATTTGAAGATGAATGGTATGTACAGTTGAAAGGCACAGCCATGGGGTCCAATGTCGCCCCATCATACGCCAATCTCTTTATGAATGAGATAGAGGAGAAAATCATCTACGAGAATAATATCTTCAAAAAATATGGCTCCATTTGGTGGAGATTCATAGATGATGTCTTTGGCGTGTGGTGGGGGGACATTGAATCCCTGGAAGAGTTTGTTAGAGAGGTAAATTCAGCAGTGCAGGGCTTAGAGTTAACTATTACCTTCAGTGAAGAGAGTGTCACGTTTTTGGATACAAAAGTTATAAAAGCTGGTAATATATTAGAATTTGACTTATATACTAAGAGTACTGATAAGAATACCTTACTTAGGTTTGATAGCTTTCACCCAAGACCTTTGGTAGAATCTCTTCCTAAGAGTCAGTTACTCCGAGTAAAAAGAATAGTTAGCAGTACACAGAAATGTAACCAACGTATAGATGAAATGGCAGATAAATTCATTGAAAGAGGCTACCCGGTTAAACTGATTGAAGAAAAAAAGAATGAGATATTAAAGTATCATAATAAGAACAATACAGTTAAACAAAAGGAAAATAGGATGGTCTTTATTTCTCAATACAGTCACTATAGTAAGGAAATTACTAAAAGTATAAGAAAACACTGGCACATACTAAGTGACTGTAATGACAAAATATCTATCTTTAAAAATCCTCCCTTAATGGCCCACAGACGTGTAAAAAATCTGAGAGATCATTTGGTAAAGTCTGATGTAGGCCCAAGCAAAGGCAGTATTCAAACACTCATAGGCAGTAAAAATGATGGTACATACCCATGCTTGAATTGCATGAGTTGTAATTCCATAATTAGAGGGAAATTTTTTCATCACCCCCACAATGGCACTAGATATGACATCAAAGGCTTTTATACGTGTGACACTACTCATGTAGTATATTTAATAAAGTGTCCTTGTTCTTTGGTTTACTTGGGTGAGACTACCCGCAAGGTAAAAGACAGGATGAGCATCGCTCAAATATACGCTGTAAAAACAAGGAGGCCCCTGTATCAAGTCATTTCATAGAGAAAGGCCATAACATCAGCCAAATGAGATGGCAAGTCATTGACCACATAAAAACACAAAGAAATGGCCAGGACAGAGAAATTTTACTAAAACAAAAAGAATCCTGGTGGATTTATAAGTTAGATACTTTGGTCCCTAGAGGCCTTAATAGAGAATTGGATTTTTCTGTCTATCTATAACAAAGGTCCATATTAAAATCATTATTTACATTTATTTAGCCCTTATAAAAGAATGTGCTCCTTCTATCATATTGGCTCGTTGATATAATAATCTTAATCTTTATCTGTTGATATAACAATCTTTATCTGTTGATATAACAATCTTTATCTGTTGATATCAAAATTATTCTATTTACGTGCCATAAAGCCTTGAAACAGTATAATAAAAACAATAAAACAAGTTAAATAGGGATCAAAATATAATGTTTAGCATACCTATATTTATTCACACATCCCTAGGTTGGTGTTTACCATTAAATGATCTAACTCTTTATAAACATCTAAAATATGTTTACAATTGTTATGTGAGGATTTGTATTTTTTTAAAGACATTTTTCAAAAGACCCTTTTCATATTTTTTACATTTAACAATTATGTATGCACTATGTATTCCAACAACATTTCATTTTACTTTATTGTAAATAAGTTTATACATTTATGTAACTATTTTAATATGCAATGTTAATATTCACCAGTAGGTGTCCTCATTGCTTCAGGTTGTGGGCCCTGTGGCGCCAAACCAACAGGTATAAAAGGTGTGTTAATTGTGTGTAAGCCTATGCATGATTAAGAGGCACTAGCCTCGAAACGTTGCTATATTTGTCCTAAATAAAGATTCCTTTTAAGCATTGGAGAGCTGTGGACACCTTTTGTTTTGGATTACATTTTGGTGAAGTGGCAGCTCACCTGTCTACACGAGCACTCCTGTTCAATTGGTGCTGTTCCACCCTGGATGGTTTGTATAATGATATGCGTAACGCCACAATGGGCGTGTGTTAGTCTTTAAGCCACTCACTGCAGAGTAAGTTGATTATATTAAAATATAGGTATATGAACTATTGTAGGTATATAAACTGTTACTATTGGATTAGTAAACTTTATATTTTATCTTGGTACGTCCTCAAAGTATTTGCGGCTTAATTCACATATATCTCGAGTATTCGCTAGTTATATGTAACAAGCTGGATGAACTAGTGATACCCTTACTGCTTGTCTGCCTGTCACAAACGGCTTTAATAAACTGCCGTGTAAGATGTACTTTTGTGAGTAATGATATGTGACACCTCATCCGGTTTACATAATCCACAGTACTATATATATGCTATATCTGTCTTGTCAGGTCTCTTGCTCAGTATCCCTGTTTTACATAAGCGAGTGACAAATTGCGGTTACATTGAGCTGCTTAAAGTATATATCCACACTCTCGTTCGATATGGGGATCAGAGTTGGAACAATAATACTGACAGCTGCCAGTTACAATTTGTCTAATTACAACTAATCCATATTGGTAACTAAATCATAGATTGAAGTTTAAATAGTAGAATTAGTTTTAGGTAAAGTGACTACAGTAATATGTCGATAGCTTAAGGCTTGCTAAAAAACACAGGAGCTCCTAGGACTCCTCACCATTGCCCTAGCGTCCCTAACATGTTTCGCCACGTTACGTGGCTTTTTCAAAGGTGAACGCGCCGCACTATAGTCGGCTATTTAAGGCTGTAGTAAATGAAGCCCCAATAGGCGTGTATTTATCTTCTGACCAATCACTGACGATTATGATCGTTGTGTCATTGGTGGGTGGATATGAACCAAGTTACACTCAAAGAAGTTAACTCTTACTTCGCTGCAAGATCAGACATAATGGCTTTAAAGAAATGGGAACAATTTTAATATTGACATGAAAAACAATGGATAATGTATAAATATATTCTATAGCAAGCATAATGCAACGCAATTGATTTGTATTAAAGATTATATAATAAAATAAAATAAAACTGCTACTAACTATTGGATAGATAATAATGGATAATAAAATGGATACATTTTGTAGTTAGTACTTCATAAATGGCTGTACTTGATTTGATTATACCATACAGTTGTAGATATCAACATGTTCTATGATAGGTATGGTATGTTAGAATCAATTAAAAAAAGTAAGGATGAAATTTATTATACCACTAATTGTGTACTGAAATATTGTTCTTGTGTTGTGTGTAGGGTGACTTGTGCATCAATAAACTGGGAGTAACGTTAATATCCTAACTACTTGGATAATCCATGATGTTAATATGTGCTGTAGCGCATGTAATTAGTTAATATACATATATGATATAATTATACTATCGCTACTGAATACTGTCCCATGTATAACTATTGATATCACAAGTTAACTTTACAAAGATACAAGATCGGGATGTGATATATTCATTGGTTTAAAAGTGACTTCTTATTAGGTGAAAGATTCTGTGAAAAAATTGGTTTGATGTGCCTGTGTAGAATGATGCTTATAATCAATACCAATTGTTAGTGGGGATAGTGGTGTGATCATGGGGATGTTAATATTCTAATAATATCTAAAGTGAATACTTGTGAAAAAGCTGCATAGCTGCTAGTGCATGAGAGTCTATGTAGAAAAAGCATAAATTGGAGATTGTGTTTATTCTCAGCCGTGGGGAATAAATGATAAGTGAAGATGGTGAATTATAATAAATTGTGATGCAGTGTCTCAGTGTATTCAAAAGTGTGACTGAGTGTGTGAAAATGAAACTGGACAAAAATAAATATGATTAATAATATAAATAATGATGAATATGAGAATAACAATAAAGATAGAAATGCAGATGTAAAAAATATTAAAAATCTATAAAACATACAAAATAGTCAAGAGAGACAATAAGAATTTACACGTGAAAGGAATGAGATGTGGAGCTGAGAGAAATGTGTATTGTGAATGTGTCACTACAAGTACAAATGAGATATTGCTAATAATGATGATAGTGAAATGTGATGATGTGTTTTAATATTGGATATTTGATACATCTCATTGGTAATATTAGTTTGAAAATTGATAATATTACATTTCTTCATCAATTTAATGATTGTATCGAATGTCAGGTGAGATATAAATATTCTATTATAAAGAATTTCTATAGAACTTAAAGAAACAATACAAAACTTATTTTCATTTAGAAGAAACAATACAAAACTATTATTTTCATTTATCCAATGGTTTGTCTGCTTACTAATTTAATGATTTCTTTTTCATATTGTATGTTTCTGGCTGTCTCTTGCTTTGTACTTTTGTATATAACAAATATTGCCATTGATACCTGCAGAAAATGGCAGAAATGCCAAATTCTTTTTCAGTTTTCCTTGATCATCCAAGAACCTTTCTGGGTTAAATTCCCTTGGGTTTGGAAAATGTTCAGGATCTTGAAGTACAGTAGTCAGTAATGGATAAATATCTGTATCCTGTAACACAATCAAGAAAAACACATAAAGTAAATGTAATAACTGCAAACATGGGCTTATATATTGAACATCCATAAAGAACAGATGTCAGCAACCTTGGCAGCCCAAATGTTTCTAAACTACATTTCCCATGATACTCAGCCAGCCTAAAGAGTGTCTGAGCATCATGGGAAATGTAGCTCCAAAACATCTGGGGTGCCAAGGTTGCTGACACCTGATATAGATGATCACATGCTATGGAACTGCTGACAAATCTCCCCTTTTTTTCTAAGAACTTAAAAATCTCATAGTGATAAACATTTGACGGTAGATAAGAACCTAAAAGTGCCATCATGTCTACCCCATTACATGTTACTGTTTTCTTAGGATAGCCTTATGCATGTCCCAGGCATTTTAAATTCCTTTACAGAAGGGGTATCAAACTCATTGGATCCGGGGGGGGGGGGGGAGCACTCTGGAACTGGATATACTAGAAACTGGAAGTGACATTTAACCAAGTAGTAGTGCATGATAGGAACTGTAGTCCACTATAGACATACACAGTGTATATTTATCTTGTGAGAGCCAAGTGAAGTGATCATTCTGAAACTGAATAAAAAGTGACATTTATCCAAGCAGTGCATAATGGGAGCCTACACTGGACAACGCATGCTTGTATTATTTATAGTTATCTTATGAGTGCCTATATAGAACATCAACTTGTTACACCGCTTAGAACCCTAAAAAAATTGATTGGGTCACATTAATAATTTACCTAATAAAAAGGGAGAGCCAGATTAAATTATTGTGAGGGCTGAATATGGCCCCATAGCCTGTACTTTGAGACCACTGCTTCGCTTTACAGTCTCTGTGTTTACCACCTCTATTAGAATCCACTGCCCTTTCTGTAATAAACACATTTCTCCTTAATTTGCTACCCTCTTTTTTAAGATTGTGATCCCTTGTTTTGGCATTTTTTTTTATTATTTTTTTTGTAGAAAATGCTTTTAACTTCCACTTTATATTTGATGGTTTCTACCATGTCAACTCTTTCCCTTCTCTCCTTTAAACCATACCTATTTAGGTCATAGAGCCTTTCTTTGTATGTTTTACATTTTCGACCGTGTACCATTGTATCCTTTGGACAGTTTCTAGTTTATTTATATTTTTCTGTAGTTATGGTCTACAGTACAAAGTATTCCAGATAAGGCTTAACTAATAATCTGTAAAGTGGCATAAGAACCTTCCTATTTCTGCTACTAATACCTCACACAATGCAACCAAATATTCAAATGGCCATACTAGTTGCACTGTTGCATAGTCTACACAATTTTTAATTTTTTTTAATGCATACATAGCATATGTGTCAAGTAATTTCCATTTATGTATTTAACAAAAGCTATGCAAGCCTTACATAGCAAGGTTACAAGACATTTTATAGGAGAATTAGGGAACAGAACTTTTGCCTGTGTGTCTGTATGCCTTCTATATGGCCTATGAGGTTGCTTTTGGACCTGGCATTACTGATAAAATAATAAGTACAGAGCTGAAGAAGGCAACCATGAACATAAGGAGACCACTCAAGGGTCTCAAATGATTAATCTCGATTTTTATTTTTGAAGGATATATAACATAAGCAAGCTATTATATGCTGAATATGCTATTATATGCTAAATATGAGTAAATATTTATTTCGTGATCAGGAGTAGGGGGATAGGGGTTATGTAGAAAATAAAGAAGCCTATTGTGATAGGGCTTTAGTATGAACAGGTGATATATAGTAATAAAGACAAGTAGCATACCCCTTGTGAATTACTCTATCAATCACTTTTAAGGAGCTTAAAGCTTTTCCTTTGCACCTAGTGGGGAGCATATTCCATGATGTATGAGAATAGTATATGAACGAAACAGTGACTGCTTCTCGGCTAATTAATAACCTCAGCATCTGGATTGGAATGGCAGTTAAGATTCCAATTGTGGATACTTACTATAGGATATCAAATCACCTAGGAAACAAATTCTAGTCAAAAGCTTCTATGATAAAATATTTAATAGAAAAACTTGGGGACAGAGGAGATTCAAAGGATATATTTTCCAATGTTTACTAAGTAAACTGTATCGGGTGAGGCGGAGCCATCTGTAAGGTAATAGGAGAACAGAAATATATATATAAATCAGCAACTAAGCCAAAATACTAACACAGATTGCAGGGTCATTAAAGGATCTCTATAAGAAGCATGTGCTCGTAAGCAAACCACTTAACTCCTATTATGAGTGTCAGGTTATTCTGTAGGGAATAGCGTTGGTCAAGTTGGTGGCATTGGGATTGATGCGAGGAAAGGTGCTGACTCTCATATCCATTGTATCAATGGCTTTAAATAAAAACATCATCTCCATAAGGTATAACATAGTACAGAGGTATTTCAACATATACATGGACTTAATGCATAAGCAGTGTAATGTAAAAAGCATGAGTTACATTCGGAAGTTATTGTACCAGTTAGGGACATACTTGTGACACTATAGCAATAAAATAGAAGACTAAAACAGTACACTCTGGTTTGCAATTGCAATAATATTATATATATAAGGGTGAACAGTCTCAAATGTAAGTTCTGGACAAATATTCGAATAATTAGTCACCTTATATTTGAGCACACATATTTTTACATAACTGCAAGAAGGATGAAGAAAGAGAAAAAATATACCGTCATATAGAGCCTGTTATTAGTTTCTCAGTGACTTATATCTAAGTCTATACTGCCACCTAGTGGAGGAAAACAGTATTTAAAATACGCAATTGAAGTAAAGTATTTTCATAGCGATCCCCATTAAATTATAAAGTCTTCTAATTAGAAAAAAAAAGCAAGCATATAGTAATAATGATCTGCAACATCTGAGGCAATAATATGGATTGGTATATAAAGATTGTAATATCAAGAATACATCAAGTGCAGACATAGATGTAGCAACAAGGGAGGAACACAACAACACTTATAAAAAGTCCCGATCACGGAGTAGCATTAACCCTTATATCCAAATTTCTGTGAAGGGAGCAGGGTAATGCAATCTCCTGCATGTTTAGTAAGGTGTCCTATCCCACGCCAGCTCTCCAGGGGTAAGTGTTTTTATCCCACCAGAGGATCCAAATATGATATAAAGATATATCTCTATATAAGGAGCATAAGTGTCGATCCCCCACAGTTTTGCATAGAGTTTGGCAGACTTTTTTAAAGCAGCAGGTCTAGTGTGTGGCTGTGGAGCAAAGGTCAGGTAGCTAGGGCCCATCACTACCAACCTCAGAATAGCGTAATGGACTGCCGAGCTAGCTAGTATGCAGTCTCCTAGGATCACCGGCTCCACACTCTCGTTGTCCATATCTGTCATGTCCTGCTCCCCAGGGTCAGCCGCATTCTCCAGAGTGTAGGTAAATAAAGGAAGGGGGACATTCATTCTCTTCTCTGCATGTGGCATGAGATCCGGCCATATTGGTTCCATGTTGCTATCTAGAAGTAGCTGTTGTTTCACAGGACCATCCTCTCCTGTGTATTGTGCCGTGTGGGGAAGCTTATATGCTTCGCTAGAGAAATTTTCTAGGAACCATCGGTCTAGGTCGTTCAGAACTTCTGCTTCAAACTTTCTGAATAAAGCTTGTATTGACAATGCAACATCCTTCATTGTAAGATAGTATAGAGTGGGAGAATAGAAAAAAGGTTCTAAAATGTAAGTTAGCTGCTCTCAGCAATCTGAGGAAGGGACTTGGCAGTGAGCTGAGTGAGTTCAAAAAGATATCTGCCGTCTCGGCAGGCAAGTACTATAACAACGTCCTTGCGGCTTCACTGGAAAGCAGAAGTCAGGAGTAAAATCATATCAGGGTCCCATGATCACCTCAGTCTTATCCCTGTACAAAGTATTCAAAGCTATCATTAAAGAGTAGTGTTATCGCTAAGCTATAGATATAAACCTTCTTAGATATAGAGTAATCCAGGAGCTCCTGCGGTGTACGTCTTGCTGCTCCAACGGTCAGCTCTGCCACTTAGTCTACCAAATTTTAAATAATCTGAAATAATAATTCCCAAGACCTGTTCCACTTTAGCTACAGTCAATAATGTACCATTAAGACTTCGGGGCCTAATTGGCCTTTGGGCTTTTGGATCCTATATGCATGATTTTGCTCTTGTTAATATTAAGTTTCAGAGCCTATTTGTTTGCCCAGTGCTCCAGTTTTTTAATATCACTGCACATTTGATCAAACCCCTTGGAACATCAACTCTGTTACAAAAAAGAAAAATTAAAAATCATACAAATAATGGGGCGGAGCGAAATGCTGATTGGGCAAGACGTATCTTAGAGAAGCTCCCGGTCACAATATAGATTCCTACAGTTTTAGGAGATTTACACTGTCTGATTGGGATTCTATAGTTGGGATATATGGAAACAGTACTAGAAGAACCCGGGAGAGTGTTTTGAGATTGCATCCTTAGCCTATGCTGTTCAGCCAAACCATGCAACTGCCCAACAGTTTACTCGTTTTAAGATGCCGTGCAATACCCCCCCCCCCCCCACACACACACACACAACACACACACAGGAAACTGGGTTATGGAGCATTTTGGCTCATACTGAAATAGACAACACCGACTACACTACTATCTGACTCATTTGTGTGTAGAACAATCACTTGCCTACATATAAAGAGATCCCTCTCTTATGGGTAGACTTGATGGCCCTTTTTAGTTCTTATCTACCTTCAAATTCTATGTTTCTATGTTTGGAGACATCTAAGATGGCGATAACTTCATGGGATATAGAAATTCTGCGACTGCTAGATACCCATTTCTTGAAGCTGAAACAAGCACTGAGAAAGGACAGAGGCATTAAGGGGAGCTACCCGTGTGGGCACTGTATTTACTGTGCCCACATGGATAGCACTAAACAATTCTCTGTCCAGGCTGGTAAAAGCTATGACATCAGTTTTTTCTTTAACTGCCAATCAGAAGGGGTAATTTACCTCCGATGCTCGTGCCCGGTCTTTTACGTTGGAAAAACAAAAAGATTGGTAAAGGACCGGGTACAGGAGCATTGTGACGATATCCTGCACTCTAGGGATACAAATGTAGCGAGACATTTCTGCACTTTCCATAATGGAATTCCCAGCTGATTTGAATGAAAACTGGAAGATGCCAGTTTCCTGTAAATAAATAACTAAGTATCAACTTTTAATTCTTTAAATGTATCTGGCAGAGTATATGTTATAACATAAAGTGTATAACTTAGTGAAATAAGCCTGGAATGCTGAGGAATTAGGCAGGTTCAGTTTATTAATTTTTCACTGTCAGTAAACACTACACATATGTTTAAGGGCCATTTAGGTGTATATAGCTTTAAAAGAAGAATCACCTACTAATGGGAGGTTCACCTGTGATTGGTCAGGTGTACCTTTAAAAGAGGAAGTCCAGCAAGGACTCATTATGCCCTGAAGAACCCCTGTGACACACACTTCGGTCGTTGGCTGTGCCGTGTTTTAAACTTCAGGAGAAAAGTCGGCAAAGCTCCTGTTTTCATTAAGATACATGTGATAAAGCAATGGTGGAAAAGTGATTACAACTCCACATGTTTGTACATTTGCATTACATATTGCTATGCTTGGAGCGCTAACAAGAGAATGCTCTTTTTCTGTGTGAAATCCTACTGTGGAATAAGGGAGGTCTGGATCGCTCATGTCAGTGAGAACTGTGATTTATTTGTGACAAGCACTGTGTGGCTGAGAAAACATTCTGAGGTACATCTTGGTAACAGTAATTGTCTGCTAATAGTGTGGAAGCCTGGTTCTTTCACTGCTATTTAATATCGCCTGCATAACTAGTGGAAGCCTGGTTCTTTCATTGGTGGCTGAGCGGACACACGGCAGAGATTTGTGGAGGCACTCCCATCTTCACTACCAATTAGAGATCAATGACGGTCTTACCGTCCCTCCTCCAGTGACGTCACACGCTATGATAGCGTTACACGGACAGTACACGCGTGTTGGAAGTGTTCAGGAATAACACGCCAAAGATAAGTGTATAACTGTTCTCTTATCACTATTTATGATCCAGTCTGCAACAGGAATTGTTTGCCCATTGTACCACATTCACTACATAACAAACTTATTTTGGACTAGATCCATATTTATGCTTTTTTTGTTCTAGGCATGCTTATTAACATCATTGGTATCTGAGTATGTATAGTTGTCATCTTTAGAGCATAGTTTGTTATAGGTACTTCCCTTTAATATATTGTAATATATTATTACCTCAATAGGTTTTTGCAGCATACGTATGCCTAGGCAGGTTTTGTCCTACCCTATTGAATTTTACCATATATACTGTGGTGTTTTTTGTAAATATTTTGTTCACTTTATATGGTGTGGCTAAGCTCTAAACAATGTTCCACTAACGTGATGTGGGAAATTTAATAAATGATTTGGAATTTTTTCTATTTATTTGTCTGTGTGCCTATATTTTACCCTTGCTATTTCAGAACACCTATGTATGCTCTGAATTTCAGTCTCCCTATATAGATTCTTTTACATAATTCTTAAGGGTGGTACCAGTATAATATATTCAGCAATATTATCTACTCTCCCATACTTTCTTGATTTTTATACTTATAAAGGTATTTTAGAAGAAATTGCCAGCTAACATCTACCCAGAGCACCCAGAGAAACTGCAGGGTCTGTGTAAAGACGACATATATGCAGACACTGAACGTGGACAGCTGGATATGGAAAACTCTGCAGCGACTGTGAACCCTTTGGCTTCTATATACCAACCGACTTTTATTCAGGATTTTTTTTAACCTACGTCTCACTTGGCTACAGTGCAGATACCTCCTTTACTACCAGAGTCTCTAGGTGTTATGCTGGAAGCTTATGCTGTGGTCTACATTGTTCAAGGGATTCAGGAGGGTGCAGTTCCTATACGGTGTACACTGGAGCAAAGTCTATGGTGTCCTCTGAGAAATATAATTCTACTGCTAATTCCAATGAGATGTGGCGAGCAGCTGAAATTTAGAAGGGCAGATGTGGCAGACATTTATAGTCCAACAATGGTTCATCAGGTTGTATATGCTACCGGAGTGGGCTAAAGAGTTTAAGTACCTGGAAGTCTAGTAAGTCCCTACAGCGTTAATCCTGTGGGCAGGTTCTAATGATGACACTGTGGCAGTTTCCTTACATCTTGTCAAACTATCTTGCTATATCCCACTGACACTGATTCCCCAGGACTTTGATATCTGAACTAATGGGTGGACTCTCCGGCTACCTTTATTTACAAACACCTAGATTACAAGTTTTGCGCTATAGAGGGTGCGAAACGAACCCAACAAAAATTGTGTTATTTCACCCCCATAGCGCTGCCTTTACGAGTTTTGAAAAAGCCGCATTGTGCGTGCAAAATGGTGGCGATGAGCTCCATACCGCACAAAATCCAAGCGCTGCTTTGACGTGCTCGAGCAAGCTTTCCCCATAGACATCAATGGGGAGAAAGTGTTAGAAAAAAAACTAATACCTGAATGAAAAGCTCCCTAACGCAACCCCATTGATGTCTATGGGATAAAAAAACCTTACATTTAAACACCCTAACATAAACCCCATGTCTAAACATCCCTAATCTGCTGCCCCCAACATCGCGGACACCTACATAATGTTATTAAACCCTAATCTGCCGATCCCCACATCGCCGCCACCGAAATAAATTTCTTAACCCCTATCGCCGCCACTATAATAAAGATATTAACCTCTATTCCCCTGCACCCCAACATCGCCCAAACTATAAAAAAGATATTAACCTATATTCCACTGCTCCCCGACATCGCCGCCACTAAAGTTATTAACCCCTAAACCTCTGTCCTCCCACATCACTGCCACTAAATAAACCTATTAACCCCTAAACCGACAGCCCCCCACATCACAAAACACTAAATTAAACTATTAACCCCTAAACCTAACAACCCCCTAACTTTTATTAAAATTACAAGATCCCTATCTTAAAATAAATAAAAACTTACCTGTGAAATTAAAAAAAAACTAAGTTTAAATTATAAATTAAACTAACATTACTATTATACTAGAATTAAAATAACTCAATTAAATAGCTGCTGATGAGAGCTACTGAAATCCTATTGGCTGTTCAAACCAGCCAATAGGATAAGAGCTACTTAAATTCTTTTGGCTGATTGTGGCGGCGATGTCAGGAGCGGCAGATTAGGGGTTATTAGGTTTAATATAGTGTTTGCGATGAGGGAGGGCCTCTGTTTATGGGTTAATAAGTAGTTTATGGGTGTTAGTGTACTTTGTAAGAGTTTTGTGCGTAAAACTCATAACTACTGGTCTCAGATTGCGAAACGGATTGTGTCGGTATAGGCTGTAACACAAGCTTTTTAGCCTCACCGCAAAACTTGTAATGGCAGCGCTATGGAAATCCTGTGCGGGACTGACGTGTTACAGGCTAAAAGGTTTGCGGTACAGCTATACTGCAGGACTCGTAATGGCTGCGTTGCTGTTTTAATGCTGAAATGGCAATTTCTTCAGCATTAAAACACGAACGCAAAACTCGTAATCTAGGTGTTAATGAGGTTGTAAACATTTTGCCGTAATCCAGCCAGCTGAGCACTAGCTATGTTAGTTAGTTCTCTAACTGTTCTGCATTCTTTATAGTTTTATCCCTATGTTAATAGGTCAGTATGTCTTCTTGTGAAATATTACTTGGTTAATGTGTTATAATAGTTATGTTTTTTTTCCCCTTACAGTGAAGCTCAGGCATGTATTACGTTTAGATTTATCTTTCACAAAGGGGGTTATCATCAGACTCTGTGGACCTTCTGTGGCCATTTGGAGTATAGCTTCTCTGTCAGTAAAATATTGGCTACATCTCTAAGCTTTGCAACACTAATCAATAACGGTCAGATTTACCACTTGTTACTAGGATGCAACTAAATTCTTTTTTTTTTTTAATCTGGATATGTTGTTTATTTTGCTTTTATGTATGTGCCTTCCCAATTATAAAAATTCTAAATAAAAAAAAGTTTTATAATTGTTTAGCAGCTTAAGATACCTTGTATATGCTTAATAAGACTGGGGTGAGTTATTTCCTATTTACCAATTTTTTATAACTGCCTGTATTCCCTATAACATATTTGTACTTTACATATTTCTACACTACCCCTATGTCCTACACAGGCTGTTTTACCCACAAAGAAGTTGTCATCCAGTTTTGCTGGCAACCCTATCTGTACACTAGATGTCAAAAAGGATTGCTTTTGCAAACCCTTACTTTAATCATTATTGTTTATAGCATTTTATTGTTATTGGTCTATGTTTTTGTTCCCCCAGATAGGTAATTGGTATTAATATGCCCATTGTGACTTCTATGGGACACACTTATTATTATGCACTTAGTGACTGTAAAACTTTCCATTTTATCCAGCCTGAGATGCCATTTTTAGATATCATGCCATTAGACAAAAGGTGTCTTGTAATGGGAATAACTGTGATTTTGCCCTATTTATCATTTAACTTTTTTTTTGTCCCGAGAGGAGGAAAATATTGAGGAAGATAGTCTTATATATTTTACTTTATCCATAGGCTAGTGTATAATTTTCCAACTAGTCTCAAGGAACAGATAGCTAATGCCTCATAATAAGATTTTATGACTCTCGGAGTCTCAGCCTTGTTTAAGACACAGCTATCAGGCCTCACCACAATATTGCATATTTCATACGGTGCTAAAGTAAGTGTAGATATTATATTGAAGCTTTGGGTCCATAAGAGGCCCCTCTTATTTCCCCCCTTTGTTCTCTAATAGCTAAGTGGTCCAAGAATGACCACTATTTAATTTTTGCGGAAACTGATATTTTTTTATTAATGTTTAATTATTCCCAGGGGACACTTAAATACTATATACCCTGTAGTACCCCTTTTTGTATTTGATATTTATATGAGTTGGTCCAAGAGTGGCAATTGTTAATTCATTTAGGGTAAACTTTTTCCATGTAAATACATGATACTATGCAGGGCACCATCATAAAGAAAAGTTAAAAACAAAAAATGTGGCTTATCACTTGAGACCCAAAAGTGGTCTCCTTTGTTTGAAATATCCTCCTATAACTTATATATATACTGAAGAGGTCCAAAAGTGGCCTCATATATCATTCTGGAGGTATATTGATGATTATGCAAAGTATTTCTATACTATGTTATTGGATTTCTCTTCTCTGTTAGGAATATATATTGTACACTTAAAATATTATGCAATATGATATCTGTATTCCATTACTATTGTGTTATATTGTTCCATATTTCATGTATGCCTTATTTCAAACCTCAAATAATACAAAAAAATCATATAAATAATGATATCTTTGAACTATGATCTTCAAAAAAAAAAAAATAAAAAAAAAAAATATATATATATATATATATTATAGAAGGAAAATAACAGATTAAAGGGACACTGAACCCAATTTTTTTCTTTCATGATTCAGAAGATAGAGCATGAAATTTTAAGCAACTTTCTAATTTACTCCTATTATCAATTTTTTTTTCGTTCTCTTGCAATCTTTATTTTAAAAGCAGGAATGTAAATTTAGCAGCCAGCCCATTTTAGGTTCAGCACCATGGATAGCGCTTGCTTATTGGAGCATAACCCAGGTTCTCAACGTAAAATGGGCGGGCTCCTATGCATCACATTCCTGCTTTTTAAATAAAGATAGTAATAGAATGAAGAAAAATTGATAATAGGAGTAAATTATAAAGTTTCTTAAAATTGCATGCTCTATCTGGATCATAAAATAAAAAAATTGGGTTTAGTGTCCCTTTAAGCATAATAGAAAAGACAAGGAACACATAACATAATTTATGATAGATCTAGAGAAAAAACTAATCTTAGAAATGAGACAAAAGACAGATTGTATATTTATAAATGAGTATTGAACAGTTAAAAGAGTCCCAAGAGGACTGAGAATAAGGAAAGAGTGCTCTTTGAAAACAGACTCAAACGATTTCAAGAGTAGATGGAGGGAGATTTTAGAAGAGGCTTCTTTTAAATTAATGAATCTGATAAAAGACTACAGAGAAGAAATGCTCATTAATATAGGGAATAAAATAAATGATCTAGAACAGAAATTACTTGAATTTAAAGAATTGGAGGAATACAAAAAAGATAAATATTTTTTTAAAAAGCTTATGAAAGATACAAAAGAGGAACTAATAAATAACACATTTTAAAAAAATTGAGAGAGATAGGGAAGAAATATTTTTTGTTTAGAAAATCCAAACGAGGAGAATTATATTAGTCATAAATGGAGATCAAAACCACAAGAACACATAGACCCAAATAAAAACATAAATAAAAATGAAAAAGATCTCTTGAAAATAGATCACACAGATTGGAATATAAAGAAGAGCTATTACACTATCAGTGAAAGAAATAACACAAGGACTGACATGAGAGTTAGACATTATGGTTTTCATAACCAGAGTACCCATAGATATAGTGAAATAAATCTAAGACCAGCATGGCAGAAGGTTGAATATAAAAAGAATCCCTATATAAAGAAAAAAAATCAGATCAGCAAAGGCAGTACAGGCCAGAAGAAAAAGTAAGAACACACAGAACAAACTATGATGACCTCAAGAATTATAATAAAAATTATAGGGATACACCAAATTTGGTTTTACAAAACAGATTTATCTCATTATTAAAAACAAAAGAAACCCAATCAAATTCAGAGAAAGTAAGATATACACAAAATACATCCAGAAATGGGGGTCTGAGACAAAACATATAGATGCCATATCAATGTAAAAATGAGACACATTTTTTAGAAGAAGGCCACCACAAACAGAGTGAAATGAAAAAGAAGATTTTCAGAAGGAGAGGAGGTACCACAAGGAGAAAAAAGAAATGTCACAACAGTATCAACCTCAGAGAAAAAAAAAGGATGAGATAAACAGCAGATGGATTTATAAGTAATTTAACATTAGAAATATCCTATATTGAGATAATTAGTAAAGGATTGACGGTTATTCCAATGAAAACATTAGACAAATTGAATGCACATATAGATGCCAATAAATTTATAAGAAACTTGACATTGAAAAAGTACTTTATAAAAACCCTTAGGAAAGAACCCCAGTTTTAAAAAGCAGCAGGACTGTTTCCACTAATTTTAACTCAGATACAGATGGCTATATACACTCTGGGTTTAAAAACAAATCCATTTTTTACCCAAAACACGTTAAGGGACATGTTATTGAAACTTTTGAGAAACTAGTACTAGAGGACATTAGTAAAATTAAATATAATATCACTATGAAACAAAAACAATTAATAAAAGAATTGAAACACAATAATTAAATAATATTTAAACCAGCAGATAAGGGAATAATTATCTTAGACATACTAAAATATAAAGCAATGATCAATGAATTTCTTAGTGATAAAGGGACATATACGCCAATGAGGAGCAATCCCACACAAATATACCATCTCTTGGGAAAGGCTAAAACCTTAGGAATAATAAAACAAAAAAGAATATGACTTTTTATATCCAGAATATCCTACCAGTACTCTATGTCCTACCAAAGATCTGAAATCGATTGAAAATCCAGCAGGGAGACCAATCATTTCAGGAATTAATTATTTAACATCAAATTTGTCGGCCTACATAGACAAAATTCTTTCAAAAATATGTTCTAGAATTGCCATCTTATTTGAGGGACTCATCCAATTTATTACTATTACTAGAATATATAAAATGGAAGCAGAACTATATATTGGTGACGTGATTTCACCTCTTTATATACATGTATAAAACACAAAAATGGTCTAGAATCAGTCGACTATTAGGAAAGAACAGAAGGATTTAATATTAGATGGTAAAAAATTCATTCTAACACATAATTTTTTCATTTTAAAGAAGCCGATGCAAATATTTTCATACACGCAACTAGTTGCCATTTAGACAGAAGGAAACAGAACATACTCAAAGGACAATTTTTGAGATTGAAAATGAATTGTAACAAACATGAGGATTTTGAGGCAAAAAACATTGGAAGATTCTGAAATCAGATCCACATGTAGGACTTGTCTTTCATAATATCCTACATTTATATACAGAATGGCAAAAAAACCTGAAAAGTATCATAGCCCTCATTATGAGAAATAACACAAATAAACTGGAAAAGGGAGTATTAGGGGAAGAGTTGAAAGGTTTTGATCTCTGCAGAATATGCAAAGCCTGTAGACATGCGGAGAAAACAAAAACTTGTAGATCAAAACAGACTGAAATATCAATCTAAGGATCTCCTCAAAGCTGAGACTAAATGGATATTTGAATTACAGACACTTCAACCTAAGGGTTTAAATATAGATTTTTATCTAAATTGATTTCTAAAATGATCAGTAAAGCCTCCTATTATTACATTGATAACCTTTTCATTCCTAAGCATTTGTATTTTTATTAATATTATGTGATAATAACTGTGTAAACATGTAACACATTACAATTACCATTCAACTTTTCTCTTTATTTTAATTCTCTATCGTCTATGGATCTTCCCTACCATTGCAATCTGATGGATACTACATGTTGATAGATATTTGTATCTATGCAAACTCTTATGCACTAATAAGATTTTTTATGGTATTAAACCTGATGTGGTTTTTAGAGGTGTCTCTCAATTGTTTATATCCACAGTAATCACAGCCGTTTGCCTAAAAGAATCTAAGGGGCCATATCACTACAGAAGCAAGTTTGTACACATGCATTTATAAATACGAAAGATATCAAATAATGAATCTGATTACTAAAGAGTTAATGTAATAAGAAACACCTCTTATTACAGTATAAAAAGAGGAGAAGAAAGCCATACATGATTATTCTTGAAAAAGGCTGTAGAGTACAGCCGAAACGCGTTGCAATAATCCTGTAGGAAGAACTACCGTTTTTTTTTAAACATCCCACTTGCCATACAGCCGTAGTGCCGAGAAGAGACACGTGATCATGAGAAGGACTTGCAGCGTCACGTATCATACTAAGTGGATAACCATTGGGTGAGCAGGCTCCAAGATTGGCATTTGGCAGAGTTTTTGGAAAACGCGTAACGTGACTAATCACCTACATCCCATTCGGCATCAGGTAAAAGTTAAGACTTTGGAAACACATATTGTTGGATTTTCTTACTTTGACGCATTTCAACTTATATACAGAACTTTTGCTTAGATCTATATCATCTCTCCCGGATTGATTTTTAAACATATCAGCACTTAGGTTGGCCAACCTTTTAGCAATAGACTTTTATGTATGAGCTCTATCTTGAAGATTATTATCTTTTGTTTTTTATTGTATTCATTTTGTTAAATTATTCCTTTATACTATTACTATTTTTTAACGTGATCTATGACTGTATTTATTTATTTTCCATGACTTTTTAAACTTATTTTTATAGTTATTTGAGCTTTCTGATGATAATTTTATTTTTTTACTGTTAGTCTTGAGGTGGCCTACTTTAGAACTAGAGGCTTAGATCCAGCAGCACAAGAGGAGCTATTACCTGTTTAGTCTAGATCATCAGCAAACAAGTAAACCTTCCCCTGAAGCCCACTTTCAACATCACTGATAAACATGTTAAACAAAACAGTCCCAAGAACTGACCCTTGGGAAACACCACTAGTAACTGATCCCTCATTTGAATGTATTCCATTAATTGAAACTCTACCTTTTATCCTTAAGCCAGCATTCTACCCACTTAACAATCTTAGCATCTACTCCAAGGCAATACATTTTGTGAATAAGTTTGTTGTGTGGGACAGTGTCAAAAGCTTTGCTTAAGTCTAGATATACAACATCTATGGCTCCTCCCTAATAATTTAGTTACATGGTCAAAGAAATAAATTAGATCAATTTGACATGATCTTCCATCAGTGAAACTATGCTGTCCTTTGTCTTCTAAGTTGTTTGTCTGAAGGGAAGACACAAGCCTTTACTTTAAAAGAGTTTCCATATATATGTTGTGCGGTTCTTTGGCTATCGTACCACACTATAACAAAGGAACAAAGTGAAGCACTCACTGGACTTTGGATATCTGTGTAAAAGAATTTTATTCGGGACCTCAAACGTCCCTTCTTCTGATGTTTGAGGTCCCGAAACATCACAAATAAAATTCTTTTACACAGATATCCAAAATTCAGTGAGTGCTTCACTTTGTTCCTTTGTTTTATACTCATTAAAAGCACCCTGGCAGCTGTAGGACGGCGGTGAGAGTGCATATACCCTTTGAACTTTTGCTTATTTATATATATATATATATATATATATATATATATATATATATATATTTATACGTCTGAGCTTCACAAAGCTCCAGCACTCTTGTCTGTTAAGAAGCTCCAGGCATCTTCTGTGTGTGTCACCATCTGTAATGATCTTCTGCTGGTGCCGGTGGGAGGTGTAGGCGGTGGTGGGTGGGGGGCTCAGCAGCAGAGGGGAGAAGGAGTGGGAGGGCTCTATGCTACAGATTTTTTTTAAAGGGACAGGGAGGGATAGGGCAGCTACAATACATAAAATGGGATGTGGGGGGCCCTAACAAAGGATTGTGGGGGGGGGACAGTACACCACAGAAAGAAAAATAATTATTTTTTTTGTAATTTAATTAAAAAAAAACTTTTTACAGGTAATGGCAGACAGCTGCCAATACCTAAGATGGCGACTAATAGGTAGAGGGGGGAAGTTTGAGGGGATCAGGGAGGTTGGGGGTAAGGGGGGATCCTACACTGCAGAAAATATAAAATATATATATATATATATACTGTATATATATATATGAAAAAAATTTTTTTAAAAGCCTTAAATTTTCATACTGGCAGACTGTCTGCCAGTACCTAAGATGGGGGTGACCAGTGTGGGGTTGAGGGAGTGCAGATACAGTATCTCAAAAAAAGTGAGTACACCCCTCACATTTTTGTAAATATTTTATTATATCTTTTCATGTGACAACACTGAAGAAATGACACTTTGCTACAATGTAAAGTAGTGAGTGTACAGTCTGTATAACAGTGTAAATTTGCTGTCTCCTCAAAATAAATCAACACACAGCCATTAATGTCTAAACCATTGGCAACAAAAGTGAGTACACCCCTAAGTGGAAATGTCCAAATTGGGCCCAAAGTGTCAATATTTTGTGTGGTTACCATTATTTTCCAGCACTGCCTTAACCCTCTTGGGCATGGAGTTCACCAGAGCTTCACAGGTTGCCACTGGAGTCCTCTTCCACTCCTCCATGACGACATCACAGAGCTGGTGGATGTTAGAGACCTTCCGCTCCCCCACCTTCCGTTTGAGGATGCCCCACAGATGCTCAATAGGGTTTAGGTCTGGAGACATGCTTGGCCAGTCCATCACCTTTACCCTCAGCTTCTTTAGCAAGGCAGTGGTCGTCTTGGAGGTGTGTTTGGGGTTGTTATCATGTTGGAATACTGCCCTGCCGCCCAGTCTCCGAAGGGAGGGGATCATGCTCTGCTTCAGTATGTCACAGTATGTGTTGGCATTCATGGTTCCCTCTATGAACTGTAGCTCCCCAGTGCCGGCAGCACTCATGCAGGTCCAGACCATGACACTCCCACCACCATGCTTGACTGTAGGCAAGACACACTTGTCTTTGTACTCCTCACCTGGTTGCTGCCACACACGCTTGACACCATTTGAACCAAATAAGTTTATCTTGGTCTCATCGGACATGGTTCCAGTAATCCATGTCCTTAGTCTGCTTGTCTTCAGCAAACTGTTTGCGGGCTTTCTTGTGCATTATCTTTAGAAGAGGCTTTCTTCTGGGACGACAGCCATGCAGACCAATTTGATGCAGTGTGCGGCGTATGGTCTGAGCACTGACAGGCTGACCCTCCACCCCTTTAACTTCTGCATCAATGCTGACAGCACTCATATGTCTATTTCCCAAAGGCAACCTCTGGATATAACGCTGAGCATGTGCACTCAACCTCTTAGGTTGACCATGGCGAGGCCTGTTCTGAGTGGAACCTGGTCTGTGAAACTGCTGTATGGTCTTGCCCACCATGCTTAAGCTCAGTTTCAGGGTCTTGGCAATCTTCTTATAGCCTATGTAGAGCAACAATTCTTTTTTTCAGATCCTCAGAGAGTTATTTGCCATAAGATGCCACGTTGAACTTCCAGTGACTAGTATGAGAGAGTGTGAGAGTGATAACACCAAATTTAACACACCTGCTCCCCATTCACACCTGAGACCTTGTAACACTAACAAGTCACATGACACCGGGGAGGGAAAATGGCTAATTGGGCCCAATTTGGACATTTCTACTTACGGGTGTACTCACTTTTGTTGCCAACGGTTTAGACATTATTGGCTGTGTGTTGAGTTATTTTGAGGGGACAACAAATGTACACTGTTATACAGGCTGTACACTCACTACTTTACATTATAGCAAAGTGTCATTTCTTAAGTGTTGTCACATGAAAAGATATAATAAAATATTTACAAAAATGTGAGGGGTGTACTCACTTTTGTGAGATACTGTAGCTGTTTGGGAGGGATCTGGGGTTGGGAAGTGTCAGATGGGATGGTAATTTCTACATTAAAGCTAAAATTAACCTTTTAAGTTACCTAATTAACCCCTTCACTTCCGGGAATAATAGACTGTGGTACGCAGCTGCAATTAGTAACTTTCTAATTACTCAAAAGCAATGGCAAAGCCATATATGCCTGATATTTCTGAACAAAGCGGATCCCAGATAAACTTTTACAACCATTTTCGCCATGATTGCACAAGCAGTATGTAAATAATTTTAGTGAGAAACTCAAAGTTTGTGGAAAATTTTTTCATTTTTTTATTATTTGATCGCATTTGGCAGTGAAATGGTGGCATGAAATATACCAAAATTTGCCTAGATCAATACCTTCGGTCTACTTTAAAAAATATATAGTTTTGACAGGTACATAAAAAAACAAGGCTTTATTTCTGTTAAAATGGAGTGATAGCAAAAATGCTAACAATTCTATGGTATTTTGGGCAAGTTTTTCTCGGAAAGTCCCAGTAGTGAAGGGGTTAGTTTCTCTGCAATTGAGGTCAAACTGACTGACCTATAGTTAGCAAAATCTTCACTACTACCCTTTTTATGAAGAGGGACTACATTGGCAATTGTCCAGGCTTTTGAAACAACACCTGTTAACAGTGACTGATTAAATAAATTAGCTAATGAAGTAGCTGTCACGGATCGAAGTACTCTTAGAACCCTTGGATGAATATTTGCTGGGCCAACAGACATATTTATTTACTTTTGATAAAACCCTTGAAACCTCTTCCTCTGAAAAAAGAAAAGTAATACACAGTTTAAAGTATCATCCCTCTATTGAATTTCACTATCTTTAAAATCTGCTGAAAAGAATGAAAAAAAAAAAAATTTAGACAGTTTGCTATTTGTTTAGCTCCTTCCACTACTCTATCATCAGTCTTGAGTCTTATTATGCCTCCGTTAGTTTTTCTCTTTTCACTGATATGCTCTATCTAATGAAGGTTTTGTCACCATTTTTACTGATTGTGCTATTTTCACTTCTGCATCAGCTTTAGCTTTTCTTATTAACTTTTCACTATCCTCTTCTGAGCCAGTCTTTTTTGTCTTAACTGCATGTGCTACTTTTCTTGAAAACCATATTGGTTTTCGTTTTCTTTTACAAACAAGCCTAATACAGTGTTTAGTTGCATCTACAATAGCGTTTTTAAAATATTCCCACTGTTCTTTTATTCCTGTAATCTGTGCCATCCCTTTTAGAGATTCATTTAGGTATTTGCACATGCAAGAAAAGTCAAAACCATATGGAATGATGATCACTAGAGCCTAAGTTCCCACCCATATACACGTCAAATACTAAAATAACTGTTTGTAAGTACTAAATATAATAAAGATCCTTGAAGTGTTGGTTCTTTACTATTTGTTCAAGAGATTCCTCTTGCATAGATTTTAGAATATACTTACTTCTAGTTTATGTAGCAATTAGGCATATTAAAGTCCCCCACTACTATTACCTTGCTTTTCATTGTAATTTTGGCTATTTCCTTAATTAATAGTTGATCTGATGCTTTATCCTGTAATGGAGGGCCTATATATTACCCCTATTCTAAACACCTGTTTACCTTCAGTTTCTATAGTTACCCATTTGTTTCTACAATTTCAGTTACTTTAATATTTTCCTTAACGTACTGTGACATTATTATTATCGGTTATTTGTAGAGCGCCAACAGATTCTGCAGCGCTATAAACAAAGGTTGAGTACAACAAAACAAGTATAGGGATCAAATGGTTAGAGGGCCCTGCCAAGAGTTGCACTGTTGTAGTCAGCTCTTAAGAAGGTGATCTACAAACAGCTGGACTCTTAGGCTTACATGCTAAGGGGGTTCAGGGGATAGCAATGGAGGAGAGGAACTGGTATAAAGAAAGGTTAGCATAGGTTGTATGCATCCCTGAACAGTAGAGTCTTAAGGGAGCGTTTGAAGCTTTCAAAACTAGGGGAAAGTCTTGTGGAGCAAGAGAGAGATTTCCACAAGATGGGAGCCAGTCTGGAGAAGTCCTGTAAACGGGAGTGTGAAGAGGTAACAAGAGAGGAGGAGAGTAGGAGGTCATGAGCAGAGCGAAGGGGATGGGAGGGAGAGTATCTGGAGACATTCCTGTATACTATCTATATGTCTCTTTTAATTTCAGCAAGCTGCTTACCATTCTCTGCGCATTAAAAACTCTCCTCTCCACCTTCTCTTTGCTTGGTAATTTGATCCGTAGTGTGGTTCCCACTCCTCTCAGACCTTTGCTGCTTCCTGCTAACACGGGATTGATCTTGGAAAGATATTCATCTTCAGCAACTGCTGTATAAATATTTGTAGCAACCTTTGTACTACGACTTACCCTACATTTTCTCACGCACCTGCTAATTTACTACCGTTCATATCAAACTTGTTTTTTGTTCCGGACTGGACTTCCACTCTTCCCTGCATGACAGATCCTCCGGAGACGCTGAGCGTGTCAGCTTGCTATCATGCTGCAGATATATCCTGGACGATCTCAAGCTTTCTGGTACATTGATATCTATACTAACATCTATCTTGAATGACTGTGATGAACTGTAGTAAGCTTCTAGACACTGCATTGTCATTTCAATATTATTAATATCCTGTGTCCTCCTGAGTCAGCTCAGATTCAATGGGTAACATTGTAACTTGTACAAGCACATGTTTCAAATATAATCTATTTCTACCTAAATAGTGGGATGGTTCACCATATAATTGCTGGTCCAACCCCACTAGCTAGGGCTATAAATTGCTATTAAATAATCAAATTATTTCCTATAAATGTGACTACATTTGTATCTACAACCTCTCAATCTATCTCAATGTTATTATACTAATATTCAGTTCTCCTTTTGCTCTGCAATAGATCCAAGGTAAGCAGGGAAGAGTATCACATATTACCATGCCATAAAATAATGGATCCTGCAGAGTTAGCAAATCATGTAGTAATTCTCTCCAAGAGAGTTGATCTTTTATCACAACGTTTGAGAGATATGCAACTTAAAAATGAAAATCTGCGCACCTTCATTAAAGAGACATTAACTGTTAAACCTACTCTTATGGAAACTATACCAGAGCCCCATGTCTGCCCCCAGATCCTTTCCATGGGATTAGAGCGCGCTTTAGAGTATTTAGGAATGCCTGTAACTTACTATTCACCCTAAAACCAAAAACCTATCATAATTATCGTTTAAAGGTACTGACAGTTATATCTTACCTCAGGGAGGAACCCAGTGCTTGTGCCAAATACCCTATCGAGGATTACATTTAAGAATTTAAGAGATGGGCAAAGGACACACAGTGGAATGATATTTCACTGAGAAATCAATTCAGGTTAGGGTTGTCTGAATTTGTAAAAGATTAAATAGCCAGAGTATATTTAACCGCCACCTTAGATTCCTTAATGAACCTCACAATAAATATTGACCTCCGCATCAGAGAGAGAAAAAATGAGAAATATTCCAATGACATTCCTCCTAAAAGGTTTTCAATACCACTTAGTAGTCCCTCCACTACAAAAACGCCAGAAGAAACTATGGAAATAGGTTTTGTTAATGGTCCCCTACCACCAGTAGAGAAAATCAGGAGAAGAATTAGCAACTTGTATCTCTACTGTGCTGCAAAGGATCACAATGTTAAATGTTGTCCTGCACTCTCTAAGTTCAAATTGTTAAACCATAAAAAATAAGAACACATCTTTTTGTATTCTTCCTATCTCCTTACAGTGGAATCAACAACATAACAATTAACGCAATCATAGATTCAGGTGCCTCGGCATCTTCATTGACAAAAGTCTTAGTTTTGCTTTTCAATAAGTGGTACTTTATTAGACGATATGTTTTCATTTGAGTTATTGACGGCTCCTTTATACCCACTGGTCCAATCACACACCATACCCCTAGCTGTCTGTACCACATCAGGACATAAGGAACATAAAGATGGTATCCATTTACCCCTTTTCCCTGTTATTTTAGGGTTAAAGTGGTTAAAACAACAACAACGTAATATATGTTGGAAGACTTTAGCAGTTAAACTAGACTCAGAAGACTTGCTATCCCGCTTTTCCCATTCTCCAGACTACTGAAGTAGCCATTCCTGACCATTTCCCAGATGTTTTTTACATTAAGGAAGCAAGGGATTTACCATCCCATTGACCCTATGACTGTCCAACAGAATTATTACCTAGATGCACGATCCCTTATGGACACATTTATCCTCTTGTCTGAGCCTGAACTACAACATCTTAAGGGCTATTTAGATGAAAGTCTAAAAAAAACATTTTATTAAACCTTCCACTTCTCCAGCCAGTGCTGGAATTTGTTTTGTCCGCAATAAGGATAACAGCCTCAGACCTATAATTGATTATAGAGAGTTGAACAAACGTACAGTAAAGAACAGTTACACATTACCACTCATAGTAGAAAGAAAGAGATTCATATACAAAAAGTATATATACAAAAAAACTACCGCGCCCCTAAGAGGCTAAAGGCTATGCGTGGATAAAGGATTTATGTGTACCGTATATACCCGCAGACAAGTTGCAACTTTTTGATGGATGTGACTTTTTGATGGATGCGACTTATCTACCCTAATAAAAACAAAACACTTTTTTTCATACTTTATTGTTCCGCCGTTATCACACCCGCAGACAAGTCGCAACTTTTTGATGGATGCAACTTTTTGATGGATGCGACTTATCTACCCTAATAAAAACAAAACATTTTTTTTCATACTTTATTTTTCCGCCGTCATCACACCCGCGTAAAGGACGTATGCGCCCGCGTAGAGGACGCATTTGCCCGCATAGATGACGTATGTGCCTGGAGCTCCGTGCTACGCAGTTTAAATTACACCCTTCGAGACTCCAGTATGCTCTCAAAACGCAAGAGATTAAGCTACGAGGCTGGCTTTAAGTTGCGTGTTGTACACTATGTAGAGGAGCATGGTAATCGCAGTGCAGAGAGAGAGTTTTCTGTTTCTGAAAAACTTGTCCGGGATTGGAGAAAAATTAAAGAGGTGCTCCAGAAAATTCCAAAGACTAAACGTGCTCAGAGATATGCCGTCTCCCATCACCAGAAGCTGGAGCAAGACCTCTATGCATGGGTATGTGACTTGCGCACAAAGGGGCACATTGTAACCCGTTTGTCTATCAGAACTCAAGCTTTACTGTTTGCTAAAAACGCCAATAAATATGGTGCTATTCTCGCTAGGTTCCATGCTTCGGTGGGGTGGTGCAGCAGGTTCATGACCAGACACACATTGGCCAAAAGCTACCAAGGGATTTGCAGGATAAAGTGCAAAGTTTTCATGATTTTGTCCTCTCTGAGCACCAATGCAATAAATTTGAACTGTCTTGCATTGGGAATATGGATGAAACTCCAATGTTTTTTGACATGCCAGGTAATAGCACAGTGGACTTCTGGTAACCACACCATTAGTGTGAAAACCACAGGGCACGAGAAACAACACTTTACTGTTGTCCTTGCAGGTTTGGCGGATGGGACAAAACTAACACCAATGGTAATATTTAAAAGAAAGACTATGCCAAAAGAGGAGTTTCCAACCGGTGTTCTTGTCAAAGTTCACCCGAAAGGGTGGATGAATGAGACACTCACCCATGCTTGGATAGATGAGGTTTGGCTCAAAAGACCCCAAGGTATTTCTAAGCCTCCCTCGTTGCTTGCTTGGGACCAGTTCCGTAGTCACCTCTGCAAATCCATCAAGGCAAAGCTGCACAGAAACAAGACAATACAGGCAGTGATTCCTGGGGGTTGTACATCTATCCTGCAACCATTAGATGTATCCATGAACAAACCGTTTAAAACCCATATAAAAAAATACTGGAACGCATGGATGGTATCTGGCAAAAAGCAACTGACAAAAGAGGGTGCTTTGAGGCACCCATCTTATAGCCTTGTAGTCCAATGGGTAAATGAAGCATGGCGAAGTATACCTAGAGAAGTGATTATCAAGTCATTTAAAAAGTGTGGCACAGCCAGTTCCATACAGATAGATCCAGTCTGACACAGGATGAGCTCAGGTTAACTGAGCATAAATTGTTTGTATTGTTAAATAAATTTTATTGTTACTTAAGTAAACAAAATGCCTCCAGACTGTCAATTGCATCCCAACACCATACATATTTACAGCTATTAAATATGAGATGTCTAAATATATCTTTTAATTGCAGACACTTTTACCCAGGAAACCCTCACCATTCCCAGGTAAAAAAAGGGACAAGTGTCCCCATGGAAGTACTGTAAGAGCCTCTGAGGGTGCAAGTTACCACGGACAAGTTTCCAGGGTCAAGTTGCCAGAGGCCATGGGGAAGGTAGGCCTAACACCAGGGGTCTCTCCCCAAGGAGGCAAGCATGCAGAGCGGCTTGCTCCCCTGTGGAAGGTAGGCCTGACACCATGGGTCTCTCCCCAGGGAGGCAAGCATGCAGAGCGGCTTGTTCCCCTGTGGAAGGTAGGCCTGACACCAGGGGTCTCTCCCCAGGGAGGCAAGCATGCAAAGCAGCTTTCTCCCCTGTGGAAGGTAGGCCTGACACCAGAGGTCTCTCCCCAGTGAGGCAAGCATTGAGAGGGGCCAGGCGGGGAGGCTCGGTGGCCCGCTGCCTTTTACGGCCACCGGGGGGCGCCACTTCCGGGGCGGGGGTTCCCCTCAGCATCCAGGGACACGTCCTCCGAGCGTGGAGGCCGGGGTAGGCTCGGGGGCCGCGGGGAGCTCGCTACCTTTTACGCCCACCGGGGGCGCCACTTCCAGGGCGGGGGTTCCCCTCAGCCTCCCGGGGACCCGTCCTCCGAGCAGGGAGGCCGGGGTAGGCTCGGGGGCCGCGGGGAGCTCGCTACCTTTTACGGCCACCGGGGGCGCCACTTCCAGGGCGGGGGTTCCCCTCAGCCTCCCGGGGACCCGTCCTCCGAGCGGGGAGGCCGGGGTAGGCTCGGGGGCCGAGGGGAGCTCGCTACCTTTTACGGCCACCGGGGGGCGCCACTTCCGGGGCGGGGGTTCCCCTCAGCCTCCCGGGGACCCGTCCTCCGAGCGGGGAGGCCAGGGTAGACTCGGGGGCCGAGGGGAGCTCGCTACCTTTAACGGCCACCGAGGGGCGCCACTTCCGGGGTGGGGGTTCCCCTCAGGCTCCCGGGGACCCTTCCTCCGAGCGGGTAGGCCGGAGTAAGCTCGGGGGCCGCGGGGAGCTCACTACCTTTTACGGCCACAAGGGGGCGCCACTTCCGGGGCGGGGGTTCCCCTCAGCCTCCCGGGGACCCGTCCTCCGAGCGGGGTAGGCTCGGGGGCCGCAGGGAGCTCGCTTCCTACCTACTTCCCATGCCACGAAGCGAAGGGAGCGGGACGGGCTGGCCCGGCGAGAGTTCCGGGGCGCCCGCAGGACTACGAGCCCTCTCCCAGCCCTCCGACGTCGGCGCGACGACCCCGAGGGAGCCTCCTGCCCAGAGGTGGGGAAGCAAGAGAGAGCGCAGGCAGGGAGGCAGCGGGGCCTACCCAGGCCCGGGCGGGAGTTCCAGGAGCCCTTTCCGAATTTCGGGGAGACAGCCGGGCGGACGAGGCAGGCCGTGAGTTCCAGGAGCCCGGGCCTTGAGTTCCAGGAGCCTGGTCCTTGTTTCAGGGAGGCGGCCGGGGCGGACGAGGCAGGCCGTGAGTTCCAGGAGCCCGGCCCTTGTTTCAGGGAGGCGGACGAGGCCTGCCGGGAGTTCCAGGAGGTTGGGCAAAATCTCGGGCCGAAAGAAACTAGGTCAAGAAAACCCAGCACTTATTCCCAGTCGAAATGACCTCAGGTCAGCTTTACTAACCGTCGACAAACATGGCACGCAGGGGCCGCACAGTACGGGATGGCGGCCACTAACGCCGACGCGTTCTCTGCTTCCTTCGCCGTAGTCACAGCCTAACGAAACCTCAGCCCCCGAATTCACGGAGGGAGGGTGCGAGAGGCAGGGACTTTGTAGTTTTTTTTCTCTCCCCCCACCCGGGGCAAGTTGGGTCCCCCGGGCCCCGTCGGGCGAGGGGGTGGCGATCGGGCACTTCGGCCGAGACCAGGTTCCGCACCCCCGCCGAAGGGGGTCTCACTCAGTTCCCCTCGCGACGAGCCCAGGGCACCCTCGAGGAGATTTTCGGTGACTCGGATTTCGGTGCTCTACGGTGCCCCCTGGTGGACGCTGAAGACTTCCGTGCCGAGCCGGCCTCGCTCCCCGCGTCCCCCCCTCCGGGGCTTCCGGGACAGAGTCCCTTCTGGGGGGGCTCCGCGACAGCAGGATTGATCTGGCCTCCTCTGCCCCGGCGGGGAGGGCCCTTCTGCCTGGGGCGTCCCGCACGGGGCCGCCCCTCTTCACGGGCAGGAAGGGTTCCCTCCCACGGCCGGGAGCGCCGACCTCCCCCGGGCCCGGTGGGGCCGGCTGAAAACAAGTTCCCCGCGCCCCGCTACAGTCACGAGGCGGCCTGTTGCGAGGGCCGATGCCTGGCGAGGAAGCGGGCAGAGGGATTCGGCCCGACGTCCTCCACGCCAGGCGCGCCACCCGTTTTCTCCTCCGTGACGCACGCTTATCCCCGGCCCGGACGGAGCCGTCCCTCCGAGCCCGCAGGGCCCTGGGACCGGCCCCGCGGGCCTCCCTCCGACCCGCCTTCGCCTTCCCCTCGGGGAGAGAGAGGGCAGGGGAGGCCGCGGCGGGAGGCAGCTCCCAGACCTCGGCGGGCCCCGCGGGAAAGGGCAGAGAGTCGAGGAAGGCCCGGAGGAGGATCCCGCGGTGCGGGCGGTCCGGGGGGCCCCGCGGCGCTCCCTTTTCCGCGGCCGGCCTCTCCCACTTCCCCCCTTCCTGCGGGCCCTCCGCCGAAGCGTTTCGGTGGGGCTACCTGTTTGATCCTGCCAGTAGCATATGCTTGTCTCAAAGATTAAGCCATGCACGTGTAAGTACGCACGGCCGGTACAGTGAAACTGCGAATGGCTCATTAAATCAGTTATGGTTCCTTTGATCGCTCCAACCCTTACTTGGATAACTGTGGTAATTCTAGAGCTAATACATGCCGACGAGCGCTGACCCATGCGGGGATGCGTGCATTTATCAGACCAGAACCAACCCGGGCCCCGCCCGGCCGCTTTGGTGACTCTAGATAACCTCGGGCCGATCGCACGTCCCCGTGGCGGCGACGACTCATTCGAATGTCTGCCCTATCAACTTTCGATGGTACTTTCCGCGCCTTCCATGGTGACCACGGGGAATCAGGGTTCGATTCCGGAGAGGGAGCCTGAGAAACGGCTACCACATCCAAGGAAGGCAGCAGGCGCGCAAATTACCCACTCCCGACTCGCGGAGGTAGTGAGGAAAAATAACAATACAGGACTCTTTTGAGGCCCTGTAATTGGAATGAGCACACTTTAAATCCTTTAACGAGGATCCATTGGAGGGCAAGTCTGGTGCCAGTAGCCGCGGTAATTCCAGCTCATCCTAGTTTTGGTCTGGGGTTACCTAGGCTTCTGGACGGTGCGTGCAGGGAGTGTGTTGCTGCTTGCCCTGCCTGGGGTGCTCAGACAGGGGTACTTTCTCAAGTTACAAGTGGTTCAGAGGCCTACACTGCCGGGGAAGGAGGCCCTGCAATTTATTGCGAATCTATGGAGCCAGCTGCTGGGGTAGGACCTGTGTCCAAAGCAGCCCTGATAGAAGAGTTATGTGTGAAACCTGTGCCCAGTGATGTGGGGCCTGTGGAAGATGTCCTGGTAGAAGGTTTGGGGCCCACAAGGCCGAAGTCTGCAGCAATGGAAGTGGAGGGGGTCTTTCCTGAGGTACAGGCCCTCAAGATGCAGGTGAAAACCCTGCTGGGGGCCTGTGCCAGATGGGGGGACCCCCACGACTATCTCAGGACCACCAACGGTATGTCTACAACAGTATTTGATAAAGACAGAGTGGACATGGGGCGCTACAGGGACATGCTCCGTGGACTTATCAGCAAGATGGAGGGTACCAGGGGGGAGCTCAAGAGGAGACTGGGTCTCTGCAAAAATGAGGCAGAATCGTCCTTATGCAGAAACAGCCTGATTTTGACCCAGTCCCTCTTGCTCTATGCAAGCTCCCTTGAAAATACCCTGTACCTACTCCTGAGCATGTCCCCCCCTATGGGCCTGGTATCCCTTCCCACCCCTGATTTGGAGCCTTTCTCCTATGCTTCTGCTGTTAAGTCTGGAATTAAACAACAGCAGCCCAAGTTAAAGAAACAGCCTAGTCTGAGTATAAGAATTACTACTACCAGGGATCTCCTTGCTGCTAAGTCAAAGGAGCTGGCCTCTCTGCGCGCTAAATATAATCATACCTACAGTGCGCAGAGAGGGCCCCTCAAGGAACCCCTTGTTAAATTGAAGCATGATGTGGAGTCTGCAAAGGAATTTATCTGCTTTGATACAAAAAGAAGCTGCTATTTCATCATCCTCCACAGCAAGCTCATCTATTTCCTCCTCTGAGGAGGAATGGAGGCCTGAAGAAACTGCTGCAACTTTCATATTAGCAGCGGACCCACTCCCTCCCCCTGAGGGCAATGCACAGCTGCTAGCCTGTTCCCTGGAGGGAACCCCCTTACCTGGGGTTATTTATGCCCGCAGAAAAAAGAAAAAAAAGACCTGTTTCGAGTAATGTGGAGACTGTGGGGGAAATATCTCCGGGGAGCTCCGGACCGGAAGTGCCTGCACGGAGGGCCTCTGCAACTCTGCAGTCCCAGCTCACAGACCCAGACGCATTCCCGGCACTTCCAGTCGCGGTTCCGGCCGCCCCTGCCAGTACGGCATTTACCGGTGGCATTGTTCCTATGACAAGAGGTTTTGTTGTGGAGGTAGTGCCTGGATTTGCCCCTACAGACGCCGTGACCCTTCCTTTTGTTCCGCAGGAATGCCCTGCCTCATCCAACAGGGAAAAAACTACCAAAATGGCCGCTGGGGTACTTCCCGTTTCAGCCGCCGGAGCACTTCCGGTTTCGGCGGTCGGAGCACTTCCAGTTTCGGCGGTCGGACCGGTGGGGTCGATTGAGCTGTCTGTAGCGGAGGAGAGCGAGGAGGTATCCAGGGTTAAAGTGGTAGACGTGGAGGAGAGGGACCTGCTGCAGCATGCCTCTGTAATGGCCGTTCCTGATGTCATCTCGCCGGAGGGGGTGGAGCCCCGCCCCTCTGCAGCTGCCTGCTGTGACGCTCTCACCCCCATCTGCAGTGAGGATCTCCTGGCAGCATGCATGGAAGCTGAGTCTGCTAATACGGACATTCTACTTTGTAATGATATTTCTGTGGTGTCTAAGGACTCTGTGGCCCTGGGGACTGGTACCCTGTATAATACACCAGGTGACAGTAATAGCCGTATGAAGGCCCCTTCCCCAGAGCCTGTAAGATCTGCCACCTTAGGGCCCCTTGGTGTCTCAAAAAAATCTGGCTCTCACCAGGGGGGGAATAGCCCCTCCAAGACTAGGTTAGTTCAGGGTCAGGCCCCCTGCACACATGCTCCCTCATTAGCTCCCACTCTCCTCCCCCTCATTGACCACTCCCCTAGGGTTTTGTTAAAAGATATTGGAAAAAGCAAGAATCCCCTGTCTGCCCCTGTTACTGTCTCAGTGATACCTTTCCCTCCTGCTGTTTCTTTCCCTGTCGCCTCTGCCCCTATTGTCTCTGCCCCTGTCGCCTCTGCCCCTGTTGTCTCTGCCCCTGCTGTTTCTACTGCTGTTGTTCTCCCCCCCTGCTTCCAGACCCTGTACCCCCTCTCCTTTTCAAGGCCCCCCTCCCTAAGGTTGTTCCCTCTGTGGCCCTTCCCCCTGGTCCTGCCCCTTCCCAGGTGGCTTCCTTCCTACCTCAGTCTTATGCTTCTTGTAGTGCTGGTCCTTCTGGGGTGGCCCCTAGGTCAGCCCCTGGACCTTCTGGCCCGTTCAGACCACCCCAGGGGACCCTTATGGGGAAATAATCTGTTCCTAGAGGTAGTACTACTGGCACCCCAACTACCATCCAGGGGTCTGGTGTCTCCTCTCCTTCAGGTCCTGTCTTTCCGGCATCTAGTCCCTTTAAACGAAGGAAAGTGGTCAGGTTAGACATCGGTTGTTTAGAGAAGAGGGACAGAAGGGTAGTGGTGCAGATGCTGAAGGACATGGGCTTTAGTGTCAAGGACCTTTTTGCCCTTATATCACTATCAGACCCGTCTATGTTTGACGTCTCCTTCGTTAATGGCCCATGCTTAGACCTGTTTTGGGAGAAGTTTGAGTTGCTCAAACAAGATGTTGGTCCCCTTGGTCTCGGGTGTCGGCGCTCCGTATCTCAATGCCCGACATCAAGAAAGCAACGATTTTTTGTAGGAACGAGAGTGTCTCCATAAGGGATCTCCTGGGGGTTATTCGGCATTATGCGGACGTCTTGGGAGACCCGGTGAAGGTCCTTGATTTGGACTAGGTCTGGTCATGCCAATGGCATGTCCGGATCAAGCTCCACCAGGAGGGTGGCATGGTGAGGTACATCCCAAACAGTTTCTATCTAGGGGCTTACCGTGTCACCTGCTTCTACCCGGGTCAACCCAAGGCCTGTCACAAGTGCGGCTCGACTAGACATCTGAGCATCGCTTGTGACACCCCTAGGTGTACCTTGTGTGGGGAAATTGGACATTCTAAAAGCTTGTGTGTGAGGATTCGGTGTAACCTCTGTCTCACCCTGGGGCATTCCTATCGGAATTGTCCGGAGGCTCTCCACAACATCGAGAGCATCTGGCAGGGTGAGATAGAGGGGATGGGGTGGCCCCCTGCCTGCTGGGTTGCTCCTCCCCCTCCGGGGGATGCAAAGGATCTCTCACAAGTGTTGGCACCCGAGCCATTACAGTGCCATGGGGCAGACATGGACACTTCTTTTGTTCCTGTCTCTCCCTCTGACGACCAGCCCATTGGGGTCGACTTGGCCACAGCCCCGGGTACCTTTCCTTTGGGTAAAGTCACCCCTGGGAATACCGCCCAGGGTGTGTGGACTACGGTGTCCGGGAAGAAAAAGGTGAAGGAGAGGAACATACAGGCACCTCCAAAGCCTCCTAGGACGGCTCCTACTGTGCAGCCTCCCCCCAAGTCCTCCTTCATTGAGGCATCTTCTATTCCAACCCTCCCTCTTCAAAAAAAACCCCTCCCAAACGTCCTCCTCCTACAAAACCTCCCCCCCCCCCCCGTCCTTCCCGATTCTTCCCCTGACAGTTCAGTTGTCCCCCCTACCCTTCCCTCTCAAAGGTCGGAAAGGAGATCCGGCAAATCGAAAGTTTCTTCTTGTGACAGGTCCAGATCCCCGGTGACAGGCAACCGGTATTCTATTCTTGCCCCTGATTGGGATGACACTGTGTCTCTCCAGGCCCAACTGGAGGCAGGGGTGTCGCCGGAGGATCTGGACCTGGGCGCAGAATATGAACTGCTCCTACTGGGAGACGAGGATGATCTCCCATGTAATATTATGGTTAAGAGGTATGGGTCCGACTATGAGGCAGAGGGGAAAAAGAGGGGGAAAACCTCCTAATTCTTGCCTTTCGCTATGGCAGTTACCCCAATCTCGTTTGCCACACTTATTGTGTGTGGGATCGCCTCTCCGAGGTCTAGGCTCTTATTTTATGATTTTTTGAAAAACCTACAGTTTGACGTTTGTTTTCTCCAGGAGACCAGAATCACGTCCTTAAAGTGTCTCCATGATGCCAAAAGAGACTGGTCTCCTGGAGCCTCCTTTTTTTCCCTGGCCGAGGAGAGGTGCGGGGGAATTGCCATCCTCTTTAAAGAGAATGTAACTATCCAGCGACTGGTGGAGATAAAGATGGGAAGATGTGTGGTCCTTGACGTCTCGTTAAGAGGTCAGCACCTTCGCCTTATAAACATCTATGGCCCCCAGACAAAATGGGAGAGGCGTTGTCTCTTTAATGAGATCAAGCCCTATCTTTTTACGTCCCGTAAGCTTGTCTTTGGTGGTCATTTTAATACCGTCACTAGGTCCCTCGACAGGATGGGTACCAGAGACAAGCTGGGATATGACAGTATTTTGTTGAATAGTATAGCTAGGGACTCAGGACTGGTCGATGTGTACACTAAGCACTTCCCAGACCGCACAGAGGTCACCTTTCAACGAGGTAGCTGTCAGTAGTAGGATTTTTGTTCAGGAGTCCTCGGCCTGCTCAGCACCTGTGCTGTTACCTGTCGAGTTCTCCAATCACTTTCTGCTCAGGACAACCTTGAACGTTTCTGAAGTCCCCCAGAAAGGTAGGGGCCTATGGAAGCTCAATTCGGAAGCCCTGAAGGATGAGGATTTCAGACAATCCTTCATGGACCTGTTGCAGGCTCAAGAGTCCCTTGTGGACTTTTGTAGTTGTAAATCGGAGTGGTGGGAAATGTTTAAGGCAAGGACAAGGAAGCTTTTCAGGAGGCTATCTAGTCGTAAGAGTCTTGATAGATATCATGCCTACCTCGGTCTGAAGAAGAAGTTAGACTATCTTGTTTCTTCCCAGGGAGATCCCTCAGAGGTCTCTATGGTTAAGGGGCAGATGAAGAAACTTCAATATGATCGATACTCTTCCCTCCTTTCCGAAAGGGACTTCGGAGCGCACCACTCGCCGGACCCTTTTGTGAGCTGTAGGGAAGAAGTGGTTAAGAAAGAGATTTTTGCCCTGAAAAATCACTCGGGTGCCTCTGTCAAGTCTAGACAGGGGATCCTAGAGATCATCAGAGAGCATTTTGGAAGTTTCTTCTCTGACTCTGGCCGGGAACAGCAACAAATAGACTCCTTCTTAGAGGGATCCCCATCTCCCGACATCAGTGATGTTTCTTTTGATTCTTTGACGGAACCGATCAATGAGGCAGAGGTCAAGGAGGTTATTCAATCTTTGAATAAGAAAAAGACCCCAGGCCCAGACGGCCTCATGGCTGAGTTCTATCTAGCCTTTTCTGACTCCTTGGCTCCTCACCTCGTGGAGGTGTTTAATGAGTGCCTGGAAAGGTGAGTCCTCCCCTTTTCCATGAGGAATGCAGCATTGATCCTTCTGGCAAAGATGGGGGACTTGGAACTTGTTGAGAACTGGCGTCCTATTACACTTCTCAACACGGACTGAAAGATTCTGGCAAAAGTTCTTTTCAAACGGATGGTTCAGATCTCTGACCGCCTGCTTTCTCC